>NC_134354.1:506873868-507173868 GCF_048569485.1 Anomaloglossus baeobatrachus | reverse complement strand
TAAAGAGGTTGTGACAGTCACAACCCCTATAACAGCCACGAGATGTACAGGTGAACAGCTGCAGCCCCGAGTAGAATGAATGAGCCATAGTAGAGGAAACGGGAGTTCAGCCGCGCTATCACCATATCAGAAAGTATTAAAATTTATGTCTTTATTCTTTTATGCACAGGTCAACGCGTTTCAGGAATCACAGGACAACTGTGACTACTGAAACACATTGACATGTGCATAAAAGAATAAAGACATAAAGGGTCAACATATGGTAACTGAATAGCCTAGAAGCGTGATAGTCCTTCTTTACATTGCCTTATATGTTCAGCATTACTGGAAACTTTGTATACTGCATTATGTGCCTGATAGTTCACTTTTCAAATAACTGTGCACCACAGAGCAATAATATGGATATTACATCTAGTTTTAGAATTGTGCAGTAAGTTATATCCTCACATTGTGTGGCCCAACCAGAGCTGCCACATTGTGTTTTTTTCAGATAGTAAGCCTATTAGGTTCTCATTCTAATGGCACTGGCACCTTAATACTGAACGTTCTTCAATGATAAATAAATTTAGCTACATATCCTCTTCCTTATCAAAGCTGTCATTTTGCGGTGCTTCAAATATTTCTCTATTCAGGTTTGCATTCTATCGCCACTTTATTATTCAAGTTTACATTTTATGTTTTGATCATTCTACACTTGGTATATATAGAAAGCATTTCACACTTTATTTATATCAAAACCTCTCTCCATCAATGTGTATTTCATGATTGACCTTGAGGTGCCGTTTTTATTAGATTGTATACACTTATGTTAGACTGACCATTACTGTGTAATGTAATATAATTAAGAACGACATTGGCCACTAGAGTGTGTTACCAAAGTGGCATCTTTTTAATGTGTATTTGATGTTTTATATGTTCAATAAAGATATGTATGGTTTTCTCATAACCTCTGTAAAGATTAAAATCCAAAATTCCACAATTACTATTTTGTGTAATCCAAAAAGGCACATGTCTACATGGGTCAAGAGGATATGCGCATAAACTCCATATTAATAAGCAAAAGAACCGGAGGACAGGGAGTATAGCATGCAAAAAAATGTTATTGGAATAAAATAATAGTAATTTTAATAAGTCCAAGTGGCAAGGACAATGTCCTATAAATATAACACTACAATTGAACAATAGGACAGTGAATACATATATTTCATGGTTATGGCACAATAAATGGTAAATATTAGGGGTTAAAGGTGGAACAGAAAGTACAATTCAATAATCAAGATAGTCAAATAGTCAATATAGTAAACCGATGTAATCAGATTGTACATACTGTATAACAATAATAAAGTGCATGTGCATATGCATGTATAAATCTCAGAGTCACCCCAAAAGCAGCCAAGGCAGTAACAACAGGACTAAGGCAATGCTGATTCCATATACTTCTGTTTGTATTAATACAATACCAATGCATATACCAAGAACCTTGCTGAAAGTATGGAGATGCTCAAGGCTGCTCAGATCCAGTGACAGCGGGTAACCTCAGTGACAGCAGCTGATCGCGCGGCTGTCTTCATTACCTGCGTGGAGGTGACCGGAGCGGCGGTGTCTGCTGCAGCTCCGGTCACCTCCATGCAGCAGCGCTGGAAGCGACGCTGGAGCATCCTGGATTACGCCGGACATGGAGGGCTTTTTGGGGCTGATTAAAGTGGTGAACCAGGGTATATGTTTGTGTTTTTTATTTCTAATAAAGGATTTTTTCTGGTGTGTGTGTGTGTTTATTTACTGTAATTTACAGATTAATCATGGAGGGTGTCTCATAGACGCCTGACATGATTAATCTAGGACTTATTGGCAGCTATGGGCTGCCAATAACTCCTTATTACCCCGATTTGCCAACGCACCAGGGCAAATCGGGAAGAGCCGGGTACAGTCCCAGAACTGTCGCATATAATGTATGCGGCAATTCTGGGCGGCTGCTGGCTGATATTGTTAGGCTGGGGGGCTCCCCATAACGTGGAGCTCCCCATCCTGAGAATACCAGCCTTCAGCCGTATGGCTTTATCTGGCTGGTTTTAAAATTGGGGGGAACCGCACGCCGTTTTTTTTAATTATTTAATTATTTATTTCACTGCACAGTATAGACACGCCCACCGGCTGCTGTGATTGGGTGCAGTGTAACACCTGTCACTCAGCGTGGGGGCGTGTCTCACTGTAACCAATCATAGGTGCCGGTGGGCGGGTAAAGCAGGGAATACGAAATTGTTTAATGGGCGGCCGGCTTTTTCAAAATAGTAAAAGCCGCCGGAGCAGTGTGAACGCCGTGCAGTGCCGGGGATCGGGGATTGGTGAGTATGAGAGAGGGCTGCTAACTTCACTAATTTAGGGGATTAGTGGTCACCGGTGAGTCCTTCACTGGTGACCGCTAATCAGGGCGCGACACAGACAGAGCCGCAGCATGACCATGAAGTCGGGTGAAGTTCACCCGAGTTCATTCTGACAGTGCGGCTCTGTCTGTGTCTGCTGTCATCTGCCATTCAGCTCTGCTACATGGCTGTCTGTGTCTGCTGTTAGCGGCCATGTAGCAGAGCTGAATGGCAGATGACATAGTAAAAACGCATCCCTACACATTACACACGCTTGGCAAGTCAATAAATTAAAAAAAAAAAAGGTGCCCAATGCATACGTCACAGAACACATGATCTAAAGGATCGCACACAAAATTGACCAATTTAACATAGACTACTAACGCTCGTGTGACAGCAAATGAACGACCAACGTGAAATCTCATAAGATCCCGTATGCAACCTGGGCGTGTCACATCGCAAATGCGATTGTACAACTAATTGCAACGTGTAAAGTGGGCTTAAGATTGGTTGCTATGAACAACTAGTTCTCTAAAATTGCCCTTACATATTAGATAGACCTGTCTCTACATTCCATATCCATATGATTTATCAGGAAAGGGGAAGAAGCCTCTCTCTATAACATCTGCCAGGGGATAGTTGGGACATCCTCACCCACCCCGATCAAATGATTTGTTGACCATAGCAAAATAAGGAGGCTTCACCAACTTTATTCTAATGTGTATAAGAGCCTTAAGAAGACCTCTCGCTTGACAAATGCTGCGATTTGTTTTCTAATGAAAATCATATTATGGCTCTTGTCGATTCAGATGGGGATAGCTGAGGTGAGGTATACCTGTGACATCAGATGGGAAGTGGGTGCATTCATCCAGAACCCACAAAAGTAAACAGGTTTGTATATTCTTAGTGACTGAAAATTATTATCGAAAGTTTATTTCAATTACAATACAGTAGCCAAGACTCTCACTGATCTCACCACGAAAAGGTATACTGTCAACCTAAATCTAGATCCTAGCATAAAAGTCCACATTCTTTTAGTTGAAAGTCCAGTTAACCCAAAGCCCAGTCCTGATAACTCCCTTCTTCTACCGCTTGGTAATTGTTCAAGCAGATGCATCGGATACAAGACTGGGAGCCTTACTCAGCCAAGTAGGGGCTGACAGTTAGGAACACCCAATAGACTATCTTTCCCGGAAGCTGTTGGACCAGGAGAGGGCATAAGCCACAATAGAAAAAGAATGCCTGGCTATAGTCTGGGCCCTAAAAAAATTGCAGCCATATCTCTATGGCAGAGGATATGACAAACTGTGGAAGGAGAAGCGCATAGGGTCTTACCAAAATTAGTGGGAAGGAGATTAAATGTGAACACTTACCTATATAGAGGTTGTGCCAGTCACAACCCCTATAACAGCAAGGAATATCCAGGTGAACAGCTGCAGCCCCAGGTGTAGTAACAGGAGACAGAGAAAGAATCGTGTTATCCAGCCACGCTTATCACCACATCGGGAACGTGTTAATGATTTATGTCTTTTTTTATTTCATGCGCAGGTCAACGTGTTTCTGGAATCTAAGCTCCCTTCATCAGGACAACAGGTGGAAAAACATAAAATCTTCTCGTAATAAGGACACATCCACATATATACATCTCCAGTGACGTCACTGGACTACTCACTTTACAAAGAAACTTGGTGGGATTTTTCAAACTTAAATAAAAACAACAACAAATACAACAGGATTCATCAACTGGACAAGAAGTTTTGCAAGGAAAAAAGGAATTACTGAAGACAAATTTTTAAATTACATAATGCGATACTGTTATGAGAAAATTTGACATTTACAGTAAAAAGAAACAGAAAACAAAAAAAATAAAAATTGAAAAATAAAAATATATTTTGGTGTTGGTGTCTCGAACTTTCATATATTAGGAGGAAAATTTGTGGATGGGTTCTTGAAGAGCAATATACCCATTGATCCACCCGGGGATCTTTAGTGGTGAAACGTTGGTGTTAAAAGAAAATAAGGATCAGTGAAGTGGAAAAAATGTGGTGATCAAAACTGTAGCCTTCAATATATTTTCATTTAGATTTTAGTAAAATTAATTTCATTTTGATTTTAATAAAATTAATTGAAATCAGTGTGAATGTGTGCAAAAATGAAATTTTTAGAAATAATAATTGGGTGAATGAAAGGAAAAACATTGAAATATGGAAAAAAAAAGATGTGAAAATATGTTTCACTAAAAAAAATCTATAGATTTTATTTCATAATTCTTAAAGGTAGATTCCTATAGAGAAAGAATATTCTTTGTCACTCATAAAGAGAACTTACAGGGATACCAGGGGTTTAAAACAGGAGGAGTTAATAAAATGTAAATATTCTCCTGTTCCTAATACAAACACTGGTGATTTCTCCTCCAACTTCTTGACTACAGTACATTCAGCTGTGATAGTGATTTTATCAGAAAAACCCTATGTAAACATTAGAAAATTCCATTTAATGACCCAATCCTAAAGGTACTGTCACACATAACGAGATCGCTAGCGAGATCGCTAGCGAGATCGCTGCTGAGTCACCGTTTTGGTGACGCAGTAGCGATCCCGTTAGCGATCTCGTTATGTGTGACATCTACCAGCGATCAGGCCCCTGCTGTGAGATCTCTAGTCCTTGCAGAATGGTCCAGGCCATTTTCTTCAAAGGTGATGTCCTGCTGAGTAGGACACATTGCTGTGTTTGACACTGTGTGACAGGGTCCCAGTGACTGCTGAGATCGTTATACAGGTCACTACTGCGACCTGTATTGTTCCTGCATCGCTGGTAAGATCTGACTGTGTGACATCTCACCAGCGACCTCCCAGCGACTTACCAGCGATCCTTATCAGGTCACATCGTTTTCGGGATCGCTGGTAAGTCGTTGTGTGTGACTGGGCATTTAGAGATTGCCTGCCCGTGTTATCTGGTATAACTTTCAGGAGCGCTCCAAGTCTAAAGAATATTTTGGCCCCCAGCAGATTAAGAAATGTGTCAATTAATCATAAATCTGTAAAAGCTGTAGGGTCCTATAAATGCTTCACAAAAAATTGTTTGGGCCGTGCACAAATTCAACAGAAAAGATTATGATTTAGCTCTCCCTTTGGTACAAAAGTCTTCTCGATCAAAACACACCTGACATGTCAATCGGATTTTGTAATATTTTTAATTGAATGTGAGTGTGGAAAACAATGTATAGGTAGAACAATGCAAGCCCTACATAACAGACTCAATTCACACAGGCACAATGTCAAAATTGGTTTCCTTCTGCATGGTCTGTCCAAACATTGTACCCTGGTTCACAATAAAAAGAATATCTTGAAAGTGACTCCAATTGAGTAGATCAATCCTCATACCCCTAATAGAGTGGAGACACTCAATAGAAAAGAAACATATTGGATCTACAACCCCTGGCAAAAATTATGGAATCACCTGGCTCTGAGGATATTCATTCAGTTGTTTACTTTTGTTCAAAAAAGCAGATCACAGACATGGCACAAAACTAAAGTAATTTCAAATGGCAACTTTCTGGCTTTAAGAAACACTAAAAAAAAATCATGAAAACATAATGTGCTAGCCAGTAACGGTTACTTTTCAATACCAAACAGGGGGAAAAAATTATGGAATCACTCAATTATGAGGAAACAATTATGGAATCACCCTGTGAATTGTCATTCCCAAAACTAACACCTGCATCAAATAATAAGATAAATAAGATCTGCTCGTTATTCTGCATCTAAAAAGGAGTGATCACACTTTGGAGAGCTGTTGCACCAACTTTTGCTAGAGGTTTTGTTGGACTGACATGAATCATCCCTTCAAACATGACAGATGTCAATTGAAACAAAGGAGAGGATGATCAAACTCTTAAAAGAGGGTAAATCATCACGCAATGTTGCAAAAGATGTTGGTTGTTCACAGTCAGCTGTGTCTAAAATCTGGACCAAATACAAATAACATGGGAAGGTTGTTAAAGGCAAACTTACTGGTAGACCAAGGAAGACATCAAAGCATCAAGACAGGAAACTTAAAGCAATATGTCTCCAAAACAGGAAATGCACAACAAAACAAATGAGGAACGAATGGGAGGAAACTGGAGTCAATGTCTGTGACGGATCTGTAAGATACTGCCTAAAGGAAATGGAATTTACATACAGAAAAGCTAAACAATAAAAAGATGACTGCCTGAAAAAAACATGTAAATTTCCACAGTCATTGGTGATATGGGGCTGCATGTCAGGTAAAGGCACTGGAGAGATAGCTGTCATTACATCAATAAACTTCAATAAATGCCCACGTGTACATTGTTTACAAGTTTACATGTGTTCTTTTGTTTGTTTGTTTTTCATGATTACATGATTACAATCACTTGTAAGGCCACATCTAGAATATGGGATCCAGTTTTGGGCTCCACATTTTAAAAAGGACATTCAGACGTTAGAGTCAGTTCAAAGGTGGGCAACTAAACTACTACAAGGAATGGAAGGCCTCCCATATGATGAGAAAAAGTTAGATATGTTTAGCTTAGAAAAAAGTTGTCTCAGAGGAGATCTCATTTATATGTATAAATACATGTGTGGTCAATATAAAAGGAATGGCCCATGACTTATTTCTTCCAAAGACAATACTAAGGACCAGGGGGGCATACATTGCGAGTGGAAGAAAAGCGATTCCGGCAGCTAAATAGTAAAGATTTCTTTACAGTTAGAGCAGTCAGACTGTGGAATGCCCTACCACAAGAGGTAGTAATGGCAGATACTATAACAGCCTTTAAAAAAGGGCTGGATGATTTCCTCAGTACACACAACATTGTTGGTTATAAATGACTTAGTGAAAAAATGTAGAACTGGTGGAGGAAGGTTGAACTAGATGGACCTAGGTCTTTTCTTCAACCTAAGTAACTATGTAACATATTTTTTTCCTCATAATTGAGTGATTCCATAATTTTTTCCCCCCTGTTTGGTCTTGAAAAGTAACCATTACTGGCTAGCACATTATGTTTTCATGATTTTTTTGTGTTTCCTAAAGCCAGAAAGTTGCCATTTGGAATGACTTTAGTTTTGTGCCATGTCTGTGATCTGCTTTTTTTAAACAAAAGTAAACAACTAAATGAACATACTCAGAGCCAGGTGAGTCCATCATTTTTTCCAGGGGTTGTATAAGTGAAATACTTTCAAACCATATGGCTTAAATGAAGTGACAGAACTATTCCATTAGGAAATCAATTCAGATCGAGATCAGTGTTTTTACCTACTTTTTATCTCTGTAGTCCTTAATATGTTCTTAATATGATTTTATCCTATGTTGTATTTATATTTCAATTCATGTGTTTTTATAACCGCCTTTTAATCTTTGTTCCTTCGCATTTGATTTTAAAACCATGTTTACCTTATTTATATTATATGTTATACATTTTATAGTTATATCTATATCCATATTTGTTTTCTTAGCCGCCCATCCTTGCTTAGTCTGTGCTGTCGTCTGTACCACCTTCGGCATGCTACAGTGATATATTCACGCAGTAGACATCACATACCACACCAACTAAGGCCCGTTTCACACGTCAGTGAAAAACACTGACGTTCTTCACTGACGTGTAAAACACGCACATGTCCCTCCATGTTTCGTGATTCACGGCACACGTGGGTTGTCTATGTGCGATCCGTGATCCATGATCCGTGATTGCAAATAGACATTACTCACCTGCCTTCGCTTCTGCTGTCCATGGTGCTGAACTCCTCGGCTCTGCAGCGTCCACCCACCGCTCTCTGCAGCTACTTCCGGGTCAGCTGTTCCTGCTTTCATGAATATGCATGAGCCGGGCAGGAGCTGCAGAGAGCGGAAGCTGCACAGTGAATTGCTGGAAAGGTTAGTTGAAAATGTTTATTATTTAATATGTCAGTGTTTTTCTGGTACGTGTTTCACGGATCACACATGGATCACACCATAGTGTGGTCCATGGGTCATCAGTGATGCCAGAAAAAAAACGGACTTGTCTCCGTGCAGAATCACGGACACGTGTGTACGCTGCACAGAGACACGTTCAGTGAAAAATCACTGATGTGTGAGCAGACCCATTGATTATAATGGGTCTGCGTATGTCAGTGATTCTGGTACGTATAAAAGCTAGCACATACGTACCAGAATCACTGACGTGTGAAGGGGGCCTAAGATAAAGCTCCCTGCTCCATTGCAGTTCTGAAATAACTTGACCTTGGGCATGTGCGGTTCATTTTTTTCCCACAATCCTGAACTCATTTCACCATTCTTGCTGGCTCATAGCTGAACTCGCTTGCACTTTCTTGGCGCATGCACGACACATATTCACTCTGGCACCCGCTTCTTTTTCCAGCGAAGTTACTAAACTTCTCACATTCATTATTTTCTTACACAATTATGAAATAAAATCTATAGATTTTTTTTGTGAAACATATTTTCACATTCACTTTCTTTATATATTTTAACGTTTTTCCTTTCATTCACCCGAGTATTCTTTCTAAAAAAAATCATTTTTGCACGCATTCACACTGATTTCAATTAATTTTAATAAAATCGAAATGAAATTAATTTTAAAATCTAAATGAAAATATATTGTAGGCTACAGTTTCATCACCACATTATTTCCACTTCACTGATCCTTATTTTCTTTTAACACCAACATTTCACCACTAAAAATCCCCGGGTGGAGCAATGGGTATATTGCTCTTCAAGCACCTATCCACAAATATTCCTCCTAATATAAGAAAGTTCAAGACACTAAAATATTTTTATTTTTGAATTTTTATTTTTTTGGGGTTTTTTTTGCTGTAAATGTTGAATTTTCTTATAACATTATTCCCCTTATGTAATTTAAAAATTTGTCTTCAGTAATTCCTTTTTTCCTTGCAAAACTTTTTGTCAATTGATGAATCCTGTTGTTATCATTGTTGTTTTTAAGTTTGAAAAATCCCGCCAAGTTTTTTTGTAAAGTGGGTAGTCCAGTGACATCACTGGAGATATATATATTTGGACGTGTCCTTGTTATGAGCAGATTTTATGTTTTTTCGCCTGTTGTCCTGATGAAGGGAGCTGAGACTCCTGAAACGCGTTGACATGCGCATGAAATAAAAAAAAGACATAAATCATTCACTCGTTCCCGATGTGGTAATAAGTGCAGCTGGATAACCCGATTCTTTCTCTACCTCCATATCTGTATGGCAAGGAGTTCATGGTCCTACCTGACCACAATTACTCAGATGATTACTCAGATAGAGTCTGGCCTTACAGTCCTATAATTTTTCTGTCTCACATAAAAAGGGCAAAGATCATGGAAATACTGACGGACTGACCCGACAAGCGGAGAAGGATGATCGGAAGTGTATCACATTTGACAGGCTCGTCAACAGAGATCCATGCCAGGATCCAGAAGTCTTCAAGACTAATTAAGAAGGGGGAGAAATGTGATGTGTCAATGTCAATGTGGCGAATCTGACCACTGCTGTGGGAATGAACTATTTTTAGTTATGCCAGATGTACTATTCCTTTGTTTAGTAAGTCAAGGTATATAAGACATTGTTTCATGTGAGACTTTCATGTGAGACTGTCTTGATTATGTCCCTTTTTGTATGCTAATTACTGGAATGCCTGCTGATATGGATTGCATCAGCCCCCTGCAGTGTACTAGTTTCCATCATTTGGAGGACAATTATGCAGTTTAATTGTACTAGCAAACAATGAGG
Source organism: Anomaloglossus baeobatrachus (assembly GCF_048569485.1). NCBI lineage: Eukaryota > Metazoa > Chordata > Amphibia > Anura > Aromobatidae > Anomaloglossus > Anomaloglossus baeobatrachus. The sequence goes on along the minus strand of NC_134354.1, from coordinate 507,163,763 downwards.
AAGCAGCCATGTTTATCTTTCCCCTATCTCTTGGGACTCAATACCCTGAAATGGGAACTGAGGGATATAAAAAGGAGCCTGCTCCTGTCACCTGTGTGCGCTACAGGACTTCAGCTAAGAGACCATGGTTCCAGCTGGTGAATTACAGAACTGCTCCAATACCCAACAGTGAACCCACAAATTTGTTAGGAGAACTCAGGTTGGACTATTCAGTCACCTGGCCACATACTTCACTGTGCTTGGTCAGTTTCCTAAGCTTGCTTCTATCTCCTCTCAGTGGGTGCCCACCAAAAGTTGGGTGCTGCTAGATGGGATAGTAACCCTGGATGCAGCGACTTTCCAGAGCTTCTAATCTCTAGCAAGTCAGGTGAAGAATGAGACTGTCGCTTACACTATCTCGTGTCCTTGCTGGGAATTACTATGTGCTGATGTCTGTTGAAAACCCAATAAAGTCTTATGTGGTAGTGTGGTAAACTCACCCTGTGTTGTCTGAGTAGTATCCTGCTCATTGGGGAAGGAGTGTAAGCATTGAGTAGGATGAGCTCTGGTCTGTGTTGTCTTTCTAAAGACAGCTAGGGCAGCAAGAAAGATCATCCCTCACCCTCCTGTCTCCACAGCATTTAATTTAACTAAAATGTCAACGGATCGTTTGCTCTGATATTGATGCACCTGAGATTGCAGGACAGCTTGAATTTCTTTGGAACTTGATTGGGGCTGTTTATTCACCATCTAAACTAACCTGAGTCTCAACTTTCAACAATTTTTCTCTGTCAACTACATCTACGGAGATTAAGTACTGTGCCATGGATTGTAAACTTATTGATTATCTTGCACACCATGGACAAAGGAACATCAAGATCTCTGTAGATGTACTTGTAACCTTAAGATTGTTGATATTTTTCAGAAAATTTTGGTACCCATGTCCTCTGTTCTCCGTGCTTAGTGTGTTACACACATAAACACAATGCAAACATTGAGTCAACTTCTCCCCTTTTTGTATGGTTTTAGGTGTGATTGTCATATTACCCACACCTATTACATGCCACAGATAAGTTTGAACAAGCATTACATGCTTGAAACAATGTTGTTTATCCACAATTTTGGAAAGATGCTATTAATTTTGTGCAGCCCATATTGGGGGTTTTGTTTGAAATTATGTCCAACTTGTTTGGTTTTCTCAGTTTTTTTTGTGTTGTTCCAATACACACAAAGGAAATAAATGTGCGTATGATAAAATGTGTAATTACAATAATTTTCTGCAAGAAACATTTTATTTTCTGTAACAATTTCAAGGGTGTAATCACTTTCGGCCATGACTGTATATAGTGTGTTCACTGAACGTCTAAGTGGATGCTTTAGCTAATAGACATCTAAATGCTTCTGTTTTGAGAACAATATTGATAGCTGAAGGTCTAGAAAGGATTTATATGTATATCCGCTACCGATACAATCTGTAACAACATGTTCTGTTCTCAGAAACATCCTGTCCTCGTGTGATTCAAGCAATTTATTGATTTCTCTCTAAAACGTCCTTAGATTTAATATCCAAAGACTTCATGAACACTGTTCTTTCAAGTACTAATTAGTTTAATGGGTTCATATCTAGGCCAGGGCTAACTGTCAATTTTGGCTATCATAGACATAGGCTGGTCCTCTGACTTTGTTTGATGAAGCTCAATTCAAGTCAAATTTTTACAACTTATGTTACACTTTATTTACCACTTTGGTGTTTGTTTCAGTCTTATTTAGCCACACAAATTGTGTAGTTTAGCACATTTTATCAGAGGAGTGAAAACTTTCTTCTAAATTCATCATTTAGCCCAGGCTTAGAAGTCCCTCCGAGCTACGTGAAAGTGTCATCAAAGTATAGAGCAGCCATGTCACTGTTGACTCTGTTATGTATCCCCCAAAACAACAGAAACCCTTCCATCACAGGATGCATATGACAGAGGGGAAATCTAGACCAAAGAGAAAGGACTAAGGAGAGTTTAGTGACAAAAAGTCCAAAAGCATCAAGGCAACACCCAATGAACACTTGCCAGCACAGCGTGAGGTTTATGCCACATGGATGGACGGCATTGTAAGCATGTTTAGGCTTGCTCTCGTGTCACATGCAGTATATAGCGCAGTAAGCAGTTTAGTAGGCAAAAAAGTTTTGGCGGCCTTCATTTAAAGAAGACCTCCAGTGCCCGTTTATTGAAGCTCATTTGCTTCATTTTTATAGTTAACTGTAAATCTTTTTGATGGTAGTGGCTTAGTTTCTTGTAGATTATAATCTGTTTCATTGGTTTAAGAATGTAATAAATGCAGCAAGCAAAGTGATCCAGATGTTTTCACTTTACAGTATGCTTGGAACTCCATTACATTAAAAATAAAAGTACATGGAGTACAGATGGAGTGAGAAAGTTTCCTAAGCCTTTTTATCCAATAACTCTTAACATCTATCTATCTTATCTATCTATCTATCTATCTATCTATCTATCTATCTATCTATCTATCTATCTATCTATCTATCTGTCATACTTGAATTAATAACTGGAGATTTGCTTATTCAAGTCTTCAAAGTATGCAAGTAGAGTGGGAAACGTTTACCAATGTTAGACATCTATTTTTAAGTCAATGCACATGTAAGCAAAGCTTAACATTGGAATGACTTTTCATGGTTTGTAATGGAGAAGATAGAACAATAAAAATCTTACTGTTTTCCTACATGTTCTAGAGTGATGAAGTCTCCTACTTTTGACAAATTTAAAAGCTAATTCCAGACTTTTGTGCCGCCCGGCGCAAACCAGGGTGCTCGGATCCGAGGTAGTCGTGGCTCGAGGGGTTCGGACCCGGGCTCAGCACTCACTCCGATCCTTGAAAGGGGATTATTTACAGGGGAGAAGTTTGTAACGCCACCTGCGGCTTGTGGTAATGGGAGTACCGCCGCTGCTGGAAGGAGTACCAGGGCATATGGTGTGGAAAATGGAATATGGCATATGGAAAGCCCTATCCTCCGCGGTGGCGGTGTGCTGTCGCCTTTAATCCCTGAGCTCCTAGGGAAGTTCATAAAAGAGACTCTCCCTCCCAGGTTAATTATCAGGACGTTGAACCGACTCCTGATTTAGGGTCCTGTACCCCGTCATGCTCAGAACAGTCAGTTCTTTTGGGTTTCTGATACCGACAGTCCTCCTAGACTATGTCTGTTGCACCCTTCCAATGTCACTGATGCCAGTCCCTGACTCCTCTGGTCCCGGACCACCGTCTGTGACCCAACCTCGGTCTAGCTCCCTGGGAGCTACTACTCCAGCTCCTCACTCTTTGAGGGCTCTCACTACTCTCCTCCTTCCTCCCTCCCACCAGTCTGCCTGACCCATAGGTGGGTGGCCTTATTCCACTTAACCAACCCACTGGTGTGTCTGACAAGTCATGATGTGAGGTGTGATTGGGATTTGTGCTGATGGTAGTGACACCGGTTTCTTAGAAACCTGGAACCATGGAGGGTATGTTATGCACCCGGGTAAGGGTTGCAGTACTCTGTGGCACCCTGATATATTCAAGGGCACCACATTCCCCCTTGGTTATACATAGCTCGTCACCGAACTATAGGGCACACAGAGGTTTTATTGAACTGGAACTGAAAAAGGATAACATATTATATGTTAGACATTCTTCCCACATAGGGGAGGCAACACACTTAATGTTTCTAACTCACAGAGTCCAATAGTAAAACACTTTGGAACCCTACCGGTTGTAGCGGTAGTCGGAAACTCAGCCTACTCTCCTGCAGCTCCTTCCTGCGACAGTCCATTCCCATTGTTCCTTTTCCCTTCAACCTGACACCCAAAACACCTGAACCCCTGGTACCACCGCTAGTCATTCATGGTGTTGCACCACCCCGAGTTCCTTGCAGTGTCCGTGGTGACATGATTGAAGTCCTGATGGTTCAGGATAACTCTGGTAGGCACACGAGGTGCAACTATTTACAATAAGCACAAGTTCATGCTGGCTGCTGCCAGTCCTTCAGCCATGGTCGATTGTTAATACTAGCGGGGGTAAAACAGGGTCCATGCACCGGGTGCAAAAATGATTAAACTTGCAAATCAGGTTTGCTATTCGGGTATTAGCATTTTCAACATTTTCAAACATTACGTATCATTTTTAAAGCATTAAATAACATAACAACACTGTAACGAGATAGCCAGGTTCCGCTATCCTTGTACTATTTTTCAATCCTGCATGACATGCCTGCTAACCTCCAGGGCATACCAGCCTCGCTCTCCACAATTCTGGCAGTAGGAGACCATATCCCCTGGATTCAGGTTTTGGTCAGGGTGCCCCTTTGGGAGGTGTTCTGCGACATCCCTCCTGGAGACAAACACCCCAGCAGCAAGGCCCGGTTCAGAGATAAAACCCCACCCCTTGATGGGGTCAAAACGCTCCACCAGGCCTCGGTACCGTGGCCCTCTGACCCAGAACGTAGCCTTTCTCAGGTGCTCTTTCTCTCTCTGTGTGCGGGCAGCAACCTCAGCCCAGCGCTGTTCTCTGGCAGACATCTCTGCAAGTAGCTGCTGGTGCTGTCTCTCCCAGTATGGGATGTGGACCTGAGGTTCCGCCTCCTCCAGGGGAAGCGGGTGCATTTGGATTCCCGCGGCCCCGGCAGCTACCGGGGGGCCGTGCTGCAGCGGAACCTGCTTGTTTGTGGGCTTCTCCTCTGCAGCGGCAATGAGATGAACTGACTCCTAGGTGGGTGGCCTTATTCCGCTTAACCAACCCACTGGTGTGTCTGACAGGTCATGATGTGAAATGTGATTGTGATTTGTGCTGATGGTAGTGACACCGGTTTCTTAGGAACCTGAAACCATGGGGGGTAGGCCCTGCACCCTGGGTAAGAGTTGCAGTACCCTGTGGCACCCTGATATATTCAGGGGCACCACACTTACATCCTGGGTTCACACGACTAACCATTCCATCTGAAAAAAATAGGTTCAATTATACAGTACAAATCAGACTCTGCTCTGACCCTGATCAGAGTAGGATCCATTTTTCTGGGAGCTGGAGAATACAAAAAAAGGTTTTCCGCCTTTTCCATTATGTAAGTTCGTAAAAATCAGACACATGTTGTGCGAGTGAATGCAGTCCGATTTTTTTTTACAGACCCATAGACTTGAGAAATGTAGACAAGGAATAGAGAAGGATACTAGTATTGTCAGTTTTGCTCTGTAGGTGAACCATGCAGCCTATAATGTCAGATGCCATAAAAAGGTGAAAAGTAAGTAGTAATCCATTTTTTTACTTCAGTTTATGTTTATCTTTTACTTTGAGAATGTTCCAGGGAGTCCTATCCTCATGGAATGTTAGAAATATGTGGGGTCTCGGAAATAGGCCCTCCTAATACTAACACAATATGTGATAGTAAACAAGTAGAAAATAGAGAATTCAAACATTTTAATTTAGTTTGTGGTGGCTGTATGGAAGAACATTATTATGACATATGATGCATTGTTTAAGAAATAAAATTATTTACAGTGGGGAAATAAGTATTTGATCCCTTGCTGATTTTTGTACAGTCTATAATTTTAAGGCTAGGTTAATCTTAACCGTGAGTGATAGAATATCCAAAATAAAATCCAGAAAATCATATTGTTTAAATTATATAAATTTATTTGCATTTGTCAGAGAGAAATAAATATTTGATCCCTCTGGCAAACAAGACTTAATACTTGGTGGTAAAACCCTTGTTGGCAAGCATTGCAGTCAGACGGTTTTTGTAGTTGATGATGAGTTTGCGCACATGTCTGGAGGAATTTTGGTCCACTCCTCTTTGCAGACCATCTCTAAAACATTAAGATTTTTAAGCAGTCGCATGGCAAATCAAAGCTTCAGCTCCCTCCATAAGTGTTCTATGGGATTAAGGTCTGGAGGTTGGCAAGGCCACTCCATGATCATAATGTGCTTCTTTTTGAGCTACTCCTTTGTTGCCTTGGCTGTATTTTTTGGATCATTGCCATTCTGAAACACCCAGCCACGACCCATTTTTAATGTCCTAGAAGAGGGAAGGAGGGTGTCACTCAGGATTTTATGGTACATGGCTCCATCCATTGTTCTATTAATGTGGTGAAGTAGTCCTGTGCCCTTAGCAGAGAAACAACCCCAAAACATAATGTTTCCACCTCTATGCTTGACAGTGGAGACTGTGTTCTTTGGCTCATAGGCAGCATTTCTCTTCCTCCAAACACGGCGAGTTGAGTTAATGCCAAAGAGCTAAATTTTTGTCTCATCTGACCACAGTACCTTCTCCCAATCACTCTCAGAATCATCCAGGTGTTCATTAGCAAACTTCAGACGGCCCTTCACATGTGCCTTCTCGAGCAGTGGGACTTTGCGGGCACTGCAGGATTTTAAGCCATTACGGATAATGTGTTACCAATGGTTTTCTTGGTGACAGTGGTCCCAGCTGCCTTGAGATCAATAACAAATTTCACCTGTGTAGTTTTAAGCTGATCTCTCACCTTCCTCATGATCCTGGATACCCCACAATTTGAGATTTTGCATGGAGCCACAGATTGACGTTGATTGGCATTCATTTTGTATTTCTTTCATTTTCTTACTATTGCACCAACAGTTGCCTCCTTCTCACTCAGCGTCTTACTTATGGTTTTGTAGCCCATTCCAGCCTTGTGCAGGTCTATGATTTTGTCCCTGACAGCCTTAGGCTGTGTGCGCACGTTGCGTCCAGTACCTTGCAGAAAAGAACGCATCATCTGGCAGAAGTGGTTTTTGCCAAATTTGGTTTTGACCACAAAAACGCTGAAAATACGCATGCGTTTTCATCGCGTTTTTGCCGTGTTTTAGCCGCGTTTTACATGCATTTTCTGTGCTTAAAGACAGATGCGTTTTCAATACAAAGACACTAATAAATAAAATTTTACCATTCAAACACTGGAAAAAAACGAAAAGAATGATAACAAATATCATGCTTAAAAACATACATAAAATAGCTAATTTTAATAAAAAGATTAATGTGATCTAATATTTATGTATATAAGAATGTTAATTTATTGATTTTCTTTTTTTTTAATGTCGGACTATGTGTGAAAAGGGACACATCATGACCTCACTATAATGTCTAAAACACATGCTTTTATTTTGTCAAAACAGCATTTGTTTTGCATCAAAAAAGCATGTAAAACGCTGGGATTTTGATTAAGGATGCGTTTTGAAAGTTCTCGTTGACTTTAATGTTAGCAAAACGCTCCCAGAATGGCAAAAGCAATTGACATGCTGCTTCTTCAAACGCAGAGATTTTGACAAATTTTTGTCAACAAAAACGCAGCGTTTTTAAAAGCATCGTGCGCACAAGAAAGCCCTATTTTCCATAGACTTTGCTTGGAAATCAAAACGCATGCAATTTTGCATTAAAACGCTGCAGCTCAAAACGCTGCAGAAACGCATGAAAAAACGCAACGTGCGCATATGGCCTTAGAAAGCTCTTTGGTCTTGCCCATGTTGTAATGGTTAGAGTCTGACTGATTAAGTGAGTCTGTGGACAGGTGACAATTTAAAACAGCTGTCTGTAATGCAGTAAACAAGTTGATTAGGAGAGTCTAACTGGTCTGTAGGAGCCAGAAATTTTAATGGTTGGTAGGGGATGAAATACTTATTTCTCTCTGCAAAATACAAATAAATTTATATAATTTTTTTACAATGTGATTTTCTGGATTTTATTTTTGATATTCTATCTCTCACTGTTCAAATTAACCTACCCTTAAAATTATAGACTGTTCATGTCTTTGTCAATGGGAAAACTTACAAAATCAGCAAAGGATCAAATACTTATTTTCCTCACTGTATATCAATAAAATATCACAATTTTCATACATTAAAAGGGTTTTCAGCAAAGTTAATTTTAAAGGTAATTTTAATCAATAGATCTTGGAATAATATGTTCCACAATTGGATATGGTAAATAGAAATGTTCCTGTGTTGAGCTAATCTTATATATGTGCCCTTGCTATGTGCTGTATAATGGTTGTGTCTGATCATACAGGGACATGGTCTGATCATAAAAAATGTATAAAAAATATACAGACGAAGGGGCGTGGCCTGGCCATGGAGGAGAGAAGACACGAGTAACTTCGCTCCCGTGCTGAGATCGGCCCCAGGTCCATAAAACCCCATAGTGCACAGCCAGATACACCCTCAATGTCGGCCAAACGGAGGGGAAACAAAGACAGACGTGCCTTGGACTTACCGACACCCTGCAGTCCCGGAATCACGCGATTCCTGAGAAGCGCGTCCGGCCTAGGGCAGCAGCGATTCAGCACTAAGATGGCGGCGGCAGCTTCCCCTGCAAACCCCTCAGCGTGGAGAAGCAGAGTGGATGCAGAGCGGGACACCGGGGCTCAAAGCGCTGAATATGCAGCAGCGTTCCCACCACCCTCCGGATCAAAGCAGGAGATGGGGAGCAGAGAGACGCCTCAGACGGACCGGCACACAGATAACTCAGGCAAGATGGCGGCGGGGAAGCAGGGAGGAATGGAGCCACAAGATATGAAACAACCGGAGGTGGGGGGAGAGCAGCGATGTCCCAGTGGAGAGGAGGGGAACACAGGCAGGGGCTCTCAAGGCCCAACTGCAGTAGAGGCTGACATAGCCAATTTATCTCAGACAGATCCCAGGCATATATCCTCGGGCCTGCAGGGAAACACAGGAAGACAGGCATCAGGAGCCGTAGCTGTGACACACAGCTCAGATAAAGAGAGCCACTGTCACCCTCCTGAAAGTAATATCGACTGGAATATACAGCAGGAGAATAATAAGACCCTCTTGGCCCCAGATGCTAATATGGATGCCGCTACCCCCACTATGTCAAATGGACAAAATACAATAACATCTATGGTAGCTGTACCATCCTCCCCTGAAAGAGGACTGCTCCCTCATTTACTCAGGCCCACTGCTGCCAATGGGTTGACAGGAGAAACACCACAAAATGGTTCTCAACAAGATGACGGAGTATGGGAAGATTTAAAGGCACGGATACGGACCATCCCTACCAGGGAGGAGATGGAGAACTATATTACAAGAATGGAAGCCACATACAAGGCGGAACCATCCGCGATAAGAGGAGACATGCAAAAACTGACAGAAAGAGTGGAGAAATCTGAACACCTCACAGAAAAGGTTTCACAACAAATCACCACACAGGAACAGGCGCTAACTGAACAGGCTTCACAAATTGAATACCTGACAGATTTACTTGACGATTTAGAAAATAGAGGAAGGCGTAACAATATCAGAATAAGGGGTATCCCCGAAGCGGTGAGCCCACAGGATCTTGATGTAACACTGCGCCATCTGTTCAACTCGATATTAGATCTTCCTCCAGATGCTAAACTAGAATTGGACAGAGCTCACAGGGCGCTAGGCCCAAAACCAACACAAGGTGCTAACCCACGAGATGTCATATGCAAAATACATAAATATAAGAAAAAAGAAGATATTTTAACTAAAGCACGCCAGAAGGGCCAAATTATACTAAGGGGCACGCCTATTCTGCTCTTGCAAGACCTCTCTCGCCATACTCTACAAAAACGAAGAGTATTGAAACCCCTTCTTGATGTCTTAAAACATGAAAATCTTCTTTACTCGTGGGGATTCCCCTTCAAGCTACAGGTACGCCAAGCAGGTTCCCTACGGGTTCTCCGTGACCTAGCTGATATTCCGGAATTCTGTGCCGCTCTACAGATCCCTTTGATCCATATCCCTTCAGCGGACTGGCCTAGGGTACACAGAAGGGGGGAGAGTTTGCCTGCCCTGATGCCTTCGCTCCCACAACGACCTCGTGTCCAGAGAAACAGGGATGCCCCCCAAAGAGGAGGAATCAGAAGATCTAACACCTCATCTACACCTTAGAATTGACCTACACCTCCTGACACTCACTGAGCTTTCTCTGTGGAACTTTCCATACAGTAAGCCCCAATGGAGGGCCGTATTTTGGACGTCTTTTGCTTTTCACTTTTGTGGACAGTCTCCTGATCGATTACATTGAGCGACGAATTTCGATAGGATGGCGTTATCTATATGATTCCTACACTTACTTATGGCCTATGTAATATGCTATCGTAAAATGTTGCCATACTCGTATATGAGTATTACCATAGCAGGCAGTTTGGCCTGATATTGCATATATCATATTTCACATTTCATATTTTATGGTTCATGTCCATGTCTTTGTTTTCACCTTTTCACCTTTGCTTACTTCATGGCTGTGGATGTTCCTGGGTGACCGGTCGTAGATCAAGGGTCACCGTATTAAGCATTTGGGCCTGGGACTGGTTTGGCAGGGAACCAATCCCTAGTGGAAAGACAGTCCCCCCTATTGGGTCTCTACTCGCTGCAGGCAGGAGTAGAAATTAGTGACCCCCACCTTTTGGATTTATTGACTTATCGTCAAACTTCTATAATATATCTCATTTTCCCAAACTTCCTACGTTCTATCTTTCCCCCATACCAACCCATCAGTTGAGTACTATACTTAGATCTATACTTAAATATTTTCACACACCCTCTTCTTCCTCTTCACTCTCTTTCTTTTCTTTTCCTCTTCTCTTCTTCTTTCTTTTTCTTTTTCTCTTTCTCCCTTATCCTCTCCTTCTCTATTCTTTTCTCGCTTCCGCATAATACCAACCCTACTTTCCTACATACATCCCTGAACCCAATCCTCTCGACCTCTTCCCCTTTCCACTTCCTAGTGTCTTATATATATTTTTGATAACACCTGTCCCCCCCCCCTCCTTTTTTTTTTTTTTTATCCTCTGAGGTCCCCAGAGCAACTTGACTACGCTTAACTGCTGCTCAATCAACATACGGGGCGTCAACACCCCTCAAAAGCGTTCACAGGTCCTGTACTCCATGCATAAGAAACAAGTCCACGTCCTTATGTTACAGGAGACACATTTTAAAAAAGATCATGTACCCATACTTAAAGACAGATTTTTCCCTGTGTGGTTTCACAGCACCAACCCCGACTCTAGATCAAAAGGGGTCTCAATTGCACTTCATAAACAACTGGTGCACACTATAGTAGACTCAGACATTGATGAACAGGGTCGATATATTTTTCTTAAACTGAAAATAGCAAATTCTCTGTTCACACTGGCAAACTGGTACCTTCCCAACACTAATCAGATCTCTCATTGCAGAACCCTTTTAGCATTACTCGCTGTTTTTGCAGAAGGAACAACAGTAATCGGAGGTGATTTCAACTTTACAATGAACTCGGCTCTGGACTCTTCATCTGGACGGAACACCACTCGGGTCAGAGAATTTCGTGCCCTGAACCGGACCCTCCATGCCCTCCGGCTGATCGATGTGTGGAGAATTCTAAACCCTCAAGGTAGAGACTATACATATTATTCCCCACCACACAATACATACAGCAGAATAGATCTCTTTTTGGTGAGCCATGGGGCACTGGCATGGAACCCAAGAGCGGACATTGGGGAAATTTTCTGGTCTGACCACGCCCCTGTTTACGTGTCCCTTCAGGTCCCATCCTTTCCCCAACGTTCGTGGACATGGCGACTGAACAGCAATCTACTTAAGGACACTCTTTGCTTAGAGGAGTTGAAAACTTCAATTGACTCCTTTACGCAAATACACAGCTCTGATCAGACTTCTTTGCCCATCCAATGGGAGGCATTAAAATGTGTCCTTCGTGGAGTACTAATCAAACATGGCTCCAGGATTAAAAAGGAAAAGGCAAAGGAGGTGGAAGAACTGCTGACACAAATTCACGAGCTAGAAAACTTACATAAATTAACACGCACCCCAACAGTCCTGGCAGACCTGGTCCTTAAGAGGGTCACGCTTAGAGACCTACTAGACCAGAAGTATTCCCGACACAGAGAGAGAGTCCAGGGTTATTATTATACATCCTCCGATAAATGTGGCCACCCCCTGGCGCGTCTCTTACACCCCAGGGCTAACACCTCATATATTCCTTATATCACGACTAGAGGCAATACAAAAACACACGACCCGACAGTAATACTAGAAACCTTCCGGTCTTATTACGAGGACCTATATAATATCAAAGGGCAGTACTCGGAACTACGGCCAGCGGACCTGATTGGGAAAATCAAGAGTTACGTGCGGGAGACGGCCCTACCCCCCTTAGATAGCCTTGCGGTGGAAGCACTAGAGGGAGATTTTCTGGAATCTGACATATATAACGTAATTAAAAGCACACCCTCGGGAAAGTCTCCAGGCCCAGACGGATTTACCCCGGCCTTTTATAAAATACTCAAGGACCAATTAGCACCGATTATGACCAAAATGTTCAACTCAATCGATGGAGAGTCGCGGCTAACACCACAATCCTTGGAGGCCCACATTAGCGTGATCCCCAAGCCAGGAAAGGACCCATCTTTAGCTTCAAACTATAGACCCATATCTATCTTGAATATAGACCTTAAACTTTATTCCAAGTTATTGGCTGACAGGCTGGCCCCACTCCTGCCCTCCGTTATCAAATTGGACCAAGTTGGGTTCATTAAGGGTCGGGAGGCAAGAGATAATACGATCAAAACCCTATCTCTTATTGCTAGAGCCAAGAAAAAGTCAATCCCGTTGGGTCTTCTGAGTATTGACGCAGAAAAGGCCTTCGATAGGGTCAATTGGAGCTTTCTGAGGACAGCTCTGGAGCATTTGGGTTTGGGGCCTAAGTTCTTACAGAAAATTAATGCCCTATATGATAATCCATCGGCCAGGGTTAGAATTAATGGGACATTGTCTTCTTCCATTGCGGTGAGAAATGGGACTAGACAAGGTTGCCCCTTATCCCCTCTCTTATACGTAGTGGTCATGGAACACTTAGCTAACGCACTTCGGGGAAACACAAACATTAAGGGGCTTCAGATTGGCGATAAACACCATAAAATTGCTTTATATGCAGATGACCTGCTAATATATGTCTCCCAACCCCATATTTCATGCCCGGCCATAATGAAAGAACTTAATAGATTTAGCCTCCTGAGTAACTTTAAAGTTAACCTCACAAAATCCGAAGCCTTAAATATCTCGCTGTCACAGGAGGATGTTACAAAAGCGAGGAACAACTTCCCATTTAAATGGCGACCTTCCACCATCAAATACTTGGGCATCCATATACCGACAGATATCTCGAAGCTCTACACGCTCAATTACCTTCCACTGCTGGAGAATACAATTAAAAGCCTGAAATCTTATGGGGGTTTAAGACTATCTTGGATGGGTAGAATGAATGTGGTGAAAATGGACATCCTGCCACGTTTTTTATATTATTTTCAGACTATCCCCATTTCTCCCCCCTCCAGCTTCTTTAGTAGCCTTCAATCAGCTATCATTCGCTTTGTATGGGGCAGGCTGAAGCCTAGAATCAATCTCCGCACCCTGACCCTCCCTAGGGCGCTGGGGGGAGCTGGTCTTCCCAATTTTAGGGGCTATATGCATGCTGCGGCCATGTCCCGCTTAGTGGACTGGCACTTTCACGAGGTCTCCAAGCAGTGGATACAGGTGGAGCAGGAGGGACTGGAGATACCACTTAGACACCTTCCATGGCTACCCATCACTGACCTCTCTGAAGTAGGCTCGTACTCAGAATTCACCAGAGATACTCTTAAGGTTTGGCATAAAATATCCAGTAAATTATCCCCTACACAACACAGCGGTCCTCTCACACCTTTATTCTCCACTCCATCGTTCCGTCCAGGATATCGACAAAAATGCTTTCTCAGCTGGAGGGCAGAGGAGGATACCCGAGTGGGGAGCATCCTGATTGATGGTAAGTTACCGACCCTCCAATTTTTTCAAGCTCAGCATCTGGGAGGAGGGAATAAGTGGTTGGAATTTTTTCAGCTGCAGGCCTTTGTAGCCGAGCTGGGGTCCAGCGGCCGAGTTCGAGACACATGTAACGCCATTGAAGAACTGTTTACGAAAAAAAAACAACCTGAACATCCAGTTTCTCAGTTGTATACCATTCTTAATGAAATTGGTTCGGCAGGCAAGCGAGGTTACCAGTTGGCTTGGGAAAGTGAACTGAAACAAAGTATTTCACCAGCTGAATGGGAAAAATGCTTTTTGTTCACACATAAATTAGCTGCTACATGTGCCACACAGGAGAAAAATTTTAAAATCCTAACGAGATGGTACCAATTTCCAGCTAAGCTTCATTCAATATTCCCTATGGTATCGGCGATGTGTTGGAGGTGTGGACGGGAGGTTGGCACAATGACGCACATCTGGTGGGAATGTGAAGGAATACAACAGTTCTGGAAGAAAGTTCTCTCGAACTACCATCTCATATCTGGGACACTCCAGACAGTTCTCTCCATTTTACCTCACTCTATCACATATCATAAGCGAGATATTCTGCGGTTCTGCCTAGCGGCGGCACGCTCCACCATTCCTAGATACTGGAAAACCTCCACAATCCCTCCTATTTCCGAATGGTATATGGAGATGGCAAATATTTGTAGGATGGAGGAGCTTGCGGCTGAGAGCGCAGACACCAGAAATAAATTTTACAGGACCTGGAACGAGTGGATAATGTTTAGGGATTCACCTGACTTCCATAAATTATTTAAAAAAAAAAAAAAAAGGTAGACCTCAGAGGAACCACCACCTCCCACCCCTTTCCCCCCCCCCTTTTTTTTTTTTTTTTTTGTCCATCTCCTTTTTTCCCCCATCCCTTCCACACTCTCACATACCGCTCTCTTGCGCTTTTCTCCTAATCTTTTTCCTCTCTTATACTGTCAAACTCTTTATACATATGGTATTTTCGGCTGATCCTACATCGGCATGTTATGGACCTGCACATTCACGAACTTGTTGTTTATTGTTTATTGTTCATTACACAAATTTCAATGGTCTTGAAAATGCATAAGATTCGATATGCTACGTATATGTAACTTCAGCAAGTTTCTTTCTCTACATAACTTGTTATATGACGTTATAAGACGATACTTTGTTATTTTGTAATTCTGATAATTTTCAATAAAAATAGATTGAACATAAAAAATATACAGACATTACAGCACAGAATCATAGCTGACTCTGAGAGGTAAAACATTTTAACATGTATTTTTAAAAAATATTTCACCTTAAAGACAGAATATTTTGCGATCACATACCGTAATGTCAATACAAGTGACAGGACCTTTTTAAGAAGTATATTGGTTTTCTATGAAACTTTCACTTTTATGTATTTATTATTTTACTTCATTGTAATTTTATATTAAATAAAAAAGATATCTTCACAATATACCAAGATATCTGCTTTGACGACATATCTTAACGCTGTTCTAACATTACAAAAACCTAGGAAGATCAGTTATTCTGCCCAACTATTATAGCCTAGACCATGATTAATAAAAATGTGCAGTATATATTTATTATACTGTTAGCTTTATCCACCATCTGTCATTGAGCTTACATATTCTTAATTCTGACCACTAATAATGATAAATGAAATTGAGAACACATTACTCAGGATTAGGTGTACTTTCTTGAAGCATTGCCTCTGCAAGTGTTGACGTGCCACATTACATTTATATTTATTCTTGAACAGTTTGTCAACTTTTTATCTTTAGAAAAAGTACATTGTAAATCTATTGAAGTGGAAAGTACATCTGCCACAAGGCGAGTGTACATTAAATAGGCCCTGCCAGCTCTCCTGACATGTCTTAGTAAAAACATGCAGTTCCCATAAAATAAAATTCTTAGTCCTGTATATTGTGCCATTCTTCTGGGTTTTTTTTTCCTATTGCAAATGTAAAAATAAATTGACAACTCTCTGCTACCATTCCCCTTGTCAATGAGCTTAGTGTCATTCTTACACTATCTAATCAGTAAAGATGATTAAACCATTTAAAATTCAAATTTTCCATCTTCACCAAATTTAAAATTAGATGTGCAGCAAATTTGCCACAAATTGCAATACCGCAAAGCATCTGATTGCCCTTGAAATAGGTGTGTAACACTTACATTGAGGTCACTTGAAGATGAATAAGGCTGTGTTTGCATTAAAGAGTTCAAAAGAGGTTAAATACAGTCATAGGGGACCTCTTTGTGCCTAGTGGAAAATGGATGGTAACTGTTAAATTACAACTATTTAACAGTAATCTGCTGTATCAGACTTGTTAGGTTTCTTAAATTGCGGAAACAGTCCAAAAATATCATCTACGTATTAGGGATAGATACCTGCTCTGCTGGTGGTTAAATACAGGCAGTATAAACAGATGAGACCATGACTTTTTCATACAGGGTGGCACTATGTATTGCCGAGGATAACAAACTTCTCCTTTCCTTACAGTATCTACTCTGCAGGCTTCAGTATTTATTCTGCACGCTTGTCTCATTCCCAAGTTTTGTCTATCACAGAATCATCATCATCGTCATCCCAGATTCAGATGACAGTTGCCACTGTGTAGCAAATCTAAAGGGCACTTTACATGCTGCAATATCGCTATCGATATCGCTAGCGAGCGTACCCGCCCCCGTTGGTTGTGCGTCATGGGCAAATCACTGCCCGTGGCACACAACATCGCTTACACCCGTCACACGGACTTACCTTCCCTGTGACGTCGCTGTGGCCGGCGAACTGTCTCCCTTCTAAGAGAGTGGTTCGTGCGGCGTCACAGCGACGTCACATGGCAGCCGTCCAATAGAAGTGGAGGGGCGGAGATGAGCGGACGAAATATCCCGCCCACCTCCTTCCTTCCTCATTGCCGGTGGACGCAGGTAAGGAGATGTTCGTCATTCCTGCGGTGTCACACATAGCGATGTGTGCTGCCGCCGGAACGACGAACAACCAATGGCATGCACCACCAACGATATTATGAAAAGGAGCGACGTCTCAACTATCAACGATTTTTGACGCTTTTGTGATCGTTGATCTTCGCTCCTAGCTGTCACACGCTGCGATGTAACTAACGACGCCGGATGCGCGTCACAAACAGCGTGACCCCGACAATATATCGTTCGCAATGTCACAACGTGTAAAGCACCCTTAAATCAAGCAAGGTAAATTGAGGGTGGAAATAGGTGTGTTACATTTAATATCTTCTGCTCCGCATAGTTAAATGTTAGTATGACTCTTACAGAAATGTCTAAGAATTTCACGTTTACAGTAATTCCTTACTCGTGACAATTTAACATTTTTAAATTGTCATGATGAAGTGGTCGGGGCAACCCAGAAACAAGCAGACATTTCATTAACATATATATCCTAATAACCAAGTGGAGCATAGGCTATTGCATGAGCGAGGTTACCATGACTCTCATTTCCTTGTCGGATTTGGAATTCAATCAACAGACCATACCGGTTCTGGGAGAGAGACTTCAGCAGTAGTGATGGGCGAACTTGGACTGTAAAAGTCCTGATCTGCTCGGGTAACCTAGTGCCCGTGCGCCAATCCCTGGCATGGAGATCTCAGGGAACTCCAGGTAACTATCCGGATCTGACCATCTAGATAATTAATAAAATAAAAAAAGAAAGAAAATAGGGATAGAGCAGGCGCGTTATACTCTATCAATCTCCCGCACAACTGTAACACTACTTATGGGGCTCATTAACCTCATGCATATGCACTATTTCTTCCACCCACTGTCAGTCCGGGCATCTGTGATTGGTTGCAGTCAGACCGCTCCCTCATCCTGTGTGACAGTGTGTCTGACTGCTTGCAATTTTAATATAGAAATACACTGCACACTCAAAATAGATAATATAGATTTATTGAAGGTTCAAAAAGCCATGCAAAGGAAAATGAACTTAGAGGCAGAAAAATACTCTGACGTTTCGGCCACCGGCCTTGTTCACAGAGTCTGCTATAGAAAGTGAAGTACAAATAAGAAAATAAGGGTTACAAAATTTGTTCAAATAGTGATTTTTTTTACACATGATTTTTTACAATTTGTATAAAGGTGAATACAGATATCATCAGTGTCAGAATTTTTTTTTTGAAAAATACTAAGCGAGTAGATCATATCTAGGGTTAACAAATCGAGTGTTAACAGTAATAATCGCCAGTGGCGAGTAAGTGAATAAATAGGAACAATAGGCAATGGAAAGTGGACTTAAGATAGAAAAAGGTAGAAAAAAGGTAGAAAAAAAATGGAGATCAGTGGTCATTCAGATGAAAGTGAACAGGGTGTTTATAACGAATTAAGCAGGTATACTACCTGCCACTTAAAGTTCTGTATCCCAGGAAGAAAAGCTAGAAGAGATATATAAGCACATGTAACCAGGGGTAGGGGAAATCTGCAGGTTTAAGTTGAGGTAAGATGAGACAGTTACCTGTGGCTTTAAGGAAATAGAAGCACTTCATGTAAAGGGTAACCTGGATGCCTATGGCATGTTATCTGTATATAAACCAGAGTGAAGGAGGATCAGCACAATTAAATAATAAGGAAGAAGTTTGGAGAGTGTGATCTTACCTGAGCCTGTGAAAATGCCGGCGCTCACGTGCCTTGGCTGTGTGTGGAGGCTGCTCTCAGTTGTGCCAAGGTGCTTTAAATGTGATAACAGGTGGGAGGGGAGAGGGCGTCATGAGCCCACGTGATTAGATCCTGAGTAAATATACAAGATACATTGGCGTCCAGCGCATGCGTAATGGTGAAGGATTCCCCAATAGAGGTGACGTCACGCACCTGCGTGGTCACCATCTTCATGTGGAGGGAATCGCGGGAAGTGAGGTGACGCCGCGCGCATGCGCAGACATCACCTTCACAGCCCGTGATCAGGGAAGTGTATGTGTGTGTAACATGGTGCTGGGCGATGACGTGCCGCGCTTGCGCGGTCATCACCCCCACGCCAGCTTTACTGGGAGTTGCCAGGAAACGAGCATGACGCCGCGCATGCGCGGTCGTCAGCGCTCATCTCCAGGGGAAACAAAGCTAGGAAGGGGGAAAGTGAACTGTCCTGAGTGGTGAAAAGTGGGAGTTATATCTGCCTTAATGTAGATAAGATAGCTTCATCTGAATGAAATTAATATAAATATAAGGGAGGAGAGGTATCACAACTTCTTCCTTATCATTTAATTGTGCTGATCCTCCTTCACTCTGGTTTATATACAGATAACATGCCATAGGCATCCAGGTTACCCTTTACATGCAGTGCTTCTATTTCCTTAAAGCCACAGGTAACTGTCTCTTATCTTACCTCAACTTAAACCTGCAGATTTCCCCTACCCCTGGTTACATGTGCTTATATATCTCTTCTAGCTTTTCTTCCTGGGATACAGAACTTTAAGTGGCAGGTAGTATACCTGCTTAATTCGTTATAAACACCCTGTTCACTTTCAACTGAATGACCACTGATCTCCAATTTTTTTCTACCTTTTTTCTACCTCTCCTTTTATGCTGTTACCAGTTGCTTTTCCTCCCTAAAGGCTACTTTACACACTGCGATAACGGTCCCGATATCGCTAGTGTGGGTACCCGTCCCCATCTGTTGCGCGACACAGGCATATCGCTGCCCGTGCCGCACAACATCGCCCAGAGCCGTCACACATACTTACCTGTCCGGCGACGTCGCTGTGACCGGCGAACCGCCTCCTTTCTAAGGGGGCGGTCCGTGCGGCGTCACAGCGACGTCACTGAACCGTCACTGAACCGCCGCCCAATAGCAGCGGAGGGGCGGAGAATAGCGGGACGTAACATCCCGCCCACCTCCTTCCTTCCGCATAGCGGCCGGGAGGCAGGCAAGGAGAGCTTCCTCGTTCCTGCGGCGTCACACGCAGCGATGTGTGCTGCCGCAGGAACGAGGAACAACCTCGTTACTGCTGCAGTAACGAGATTTGAGAATGGACCCCCGTGTCGCCGATTAGCGATTTTGCACGTTTTTGCAACGATGCAAAATCGCTTATCGATGTCACACGCAACGGCATCGCTAATGCGGCCGGATGTGCGTCACGAATTCCGTGACCCCAACGACTCCGCATTAGCGATGTCGTAGCGTGTAAAGCCCGCTTAAGTCCACTTTCCATTGCCTATTGTTCCTATTTATTCACTTACTCGCCACTGGCGATTATTACTGTTAACACTCGATTTGTTAACCCTAGATATGATCTACTCGCTTAGTATTTTTCAAAAAAAAATTTCTGACACTGATGATATCTATATTCACCTTTTATACAAATTGTAAAAAAATCATGTGTAAAAAAATCACTGTTTGAACAAATTTTGTAACCCTTATTTTCTTATTTGTACTTCACTTTCTATAGCAGACTCTGTGAACAAGGCCGGTGGCCGAAACGTCAGAGTATTTTTCTGCCTCTAAGTTCATTTTCCTTTGCATGGCTTTTTGAACCTTCAATAAATCTATATTATCTATTTTGAGTGTGCAGTGTATTTCTATATTGATATTGCGGGTTCCCCCCCATTTACTAGCACCTCAACATCATAAAAAGTGTGCACGCCCCTTTTTTCTATTTGCTTGCAATTGTACACACTGTGTGTGTCCCTTTTGTGGTGTAAAAATAAATAAATAAAAAAATTAGTATAGGGCCACCCCATATTGTGATACCGAGCACAGATAAAGCATACGACTACAGGCTGCAGCCCCTAGTCATGTACTTATCTTGCTGTGTATCAAAATAAGAGGGACCGCATGCTCTTTTTTTAAAAATTATTCAAATACATAGTTTTTTAAAAAAACGGCGTGCGCTCCCCCCCAATTTTGATACCCAGCCATGATAAAGTCGATAGCTGGGGGCGGTATTCTCAGGCTGAGGAGGCCCCTTGCCAAAAATTGTTTCAGCCACTAGATGTGACAATCTTAACACTGTACATGGCTCATCTGATTGCCCTGGTGCAGTGGCAATTGGGGTAATAGGGGTTAATGACAGCTCACAGCTTCCACCATACCCTACATTAGTAATTGGATGTGTCTCTGAGACTCCCCCATTTCTAATCTGTAAGTGAAAAGAAATAAACACTTACACTGAAAAAATCCTTTATTTGAAATAAAATACAAAAAAAACTCTTTCACCCCTTTATTAACCCCAAACACCCAGTTCTACTACATGCATAGTGAAGGCACAACGAGCGGGCACAACAGATGGCTGCACGTTGTGGCTTCAGGCAGAGACTGCAACGATGAGCGGTGATGTTACTCAGTTTATTTACAGTCACAACTGGAGGTTTTTTTTGCAAATCTCAACAATTTGTAAAATTGCTCTTAGCAGTAGAAGTGAGCAGGCCCATGGAAGTTCAGGTTTAGCCGTACTTTAGATAAAGTGCTGCTCTAAACCCGGACATGACCTCAACCTCATTGGAAGTCACTGATTGGGCAGTTCTGGTCTCTGTTCACATGAAGTCAGCCATAAACAGTTCACTTCTGGGGGAGTGTGGGTGATATTTTTTTATGCTGATTTTAGTCCCAGTGCAAGTCATTAAAACACTACAAACGGCTCACACTGGGTGGAGCACCGAGTGTCCCTGAGCACAGTGATGCTCACATGAGTGGTTTGCCTACTTAAAGCACTTGAACACTGATTTTTTTGTAAAGTCTACATTTGGTAGGAACACTTAACTTTAACATTCTGGTCCACTCATCTCTACTGACCTTTTCTTGGGGGGGGGGGGGACGATCCATGCAAACCATTTGAATTTGCAATGACCTGTGAATTTCAATCCCAAGTCAATTCTCAGCAGATCATTTCAATCATATATCAATCAGTGCTGCCAGTGTCAGGAAAATACTGCATATAAATGAGAAATTGTAACAACTAGTGATCACTTTATTCATATACTATAATTCATATACTATATCTCCAAAAAGACTATGAAACACCATAAAATTAAAAAAAAAAACAACTTTTGCATAATTATTTTCTTTCTATTTACTTAATCAGAAATGCCAGAAGAGCTCACAGCAGGTCTTCTTTAGGCCCCCTTCACACGTCCGTTAAAATCACGCACGTGTTTCACGGTCCGTTTTTCATGTCCGTTGTCCGTTTTTTCATCCGTATTCTTGTTCCGTGTAACATCCGTGTTGTCTCCGTATGTCCGTATGATTCATCCGTTTGTCCGTTTTTAGAGTCCGTGTGTGATCCGTGTCACTAGCGTTTGCCATCCGTTTTTCAAGAACGTTTTTCTGTGGATTGTCATCACATTAATGATTAAATGTGTTGATGCTGGTGTTAATTAACATTTTCCAACTTAATGAGCCACTAATCCGGATTTGGTTTTTTTGGTGTGCTTCCATACTGGGTCTTGTTGAGTTTTTCAAGCACTAAACCAAAAACAAGCTGAACAAACGCTCAAATGAAGCCTCACACTCCTTCCTTAATGCCTGCAGGCTGCAAAATGACATTAAATACAGCTCAAAGTAAATTGAAGACACCTGTCAATAAAGAGATACATTAATTACAAGCAAAGTTGAAAAAACGGACACGGACCACACGTAGATGCATCCGTGTCAAGTACGTGTTTTCACGCACCCATAGACTATCATTGGATGCGCGTGTGCGTGTTCCGTGCCAAAAACGGACAAGCATCCGTGAGGCACGGATACACATACGTGTCACGCACACGGACATACGGAGCGTATGGAAAAACGTACGTGTATACACAGACATTGAATAACAATGGTCCACGTTTGTCCGTGTCTCTGGTACATACGGACACGGACCAAACACGCACGTGTTTCACGGACGTGTGAAGGGGGCCTTAAAGAGATTGTCCAGGTTTGTGATATTGATGACTTATTCTTTGGATAGTTCTAGAAAGCCAACTACAATTTATACTGGACTCCAGCACCACACCCAAATTTGAGGATACGTCCCTGTCTGAACGTTGGATGTGACCACAGGATGATGAGCTGATTTCTCTCTTTTATTTCATATATCCTTAGAATAAGATAACAGATTTGTGGGGGTCCATCACCTAGCACCCCGCCGATTGGCTGTTTGTAGCTCTGGTAGTGGCCACATGTAAACAGTTTAGACAGTGTAAATTACAGCTTTGTGCAGTATCGAGTGGTCCCTGCTGAGAAAAGCATTACAGCTCCTATTTACTTCAATGGGTACTGAGCTACAGTTATCGGGAATGTTGACTACACAGTGAATGGAGCTGTGCTGGTCCATTTCTGTTCATTGTTTATTTCTACTGCAACATTGCTAGCGATGTCGTCCATGAAAATACCCGCCCCCGTCGTTTGTGTGTCCCGGGCAAATCACTGCCCGTGGCACATTATCGTTAGTCCCCATCACACGTACTTACCTGCCTAGCAACGTCGCTGTGCCCGGCGAACTGCCTCTTTTCTAAGGGGGCGGTTTGTGCAGCCTCATAGCGACGTCACACGGCAGGCAGCGAATAGAAGCAGAGGGGCGGAGAGCAGTCGAAGGAAAGACACGCCCATCTCATTGCCGGAGGACGCAGGTACAGTATTGTTCATCGTTCCTGGGGTGTCACATGTAGCAATGTGTGCTGCCTCAGGAACGATGAACAACCTGCGTCCTGCACCAGCAACAATATTTGGGATTTCAATGACGTGTCAACGATCAATGATGTGGTGAGTATTTTTAATCGTTAGCGGTCGTTCGTACATTTCACACGCAACGATGTCGCTAACAAGGCCGGATGTATGTCACGAATTCCATGACCCCAACGACATCTCGTTAGCAATGTTGTTGCGTGTAAAGCCCCCTTTAGACCCTCACCAATCTAATATTGATAACCTTTCCTGTAAATCATGAGCCTGTACAAGCCTGTTAAGTGTGTCACTATGCAGTGATCCTATCTACAGGCACTCAGTGAATAGCTATTGATACTCTAGAAATATTATATGGCATCCTTCATATGCTACTATTCATTTAACCAATTCAGCGAGTTTGCACTTGCCTTGTTCACTCGATTTACCATTTATGGTTATGTTGTATCTGTCAATGATGAGATAGCCTCTGCAATGTATTAAACCCGGCGTGGACATACCATTGGTACAACAGGGGACAAAGAAGTAAGGATGTCCATTCCTAGCTCCAAAGCTAGGTTAGTGAGTTAGTGAACTGAAAAGGGTACATGTACTGTTCCTGCTCAGGGGCCCTTTTCTGTCTGTGTATTAAACCATATCTGTGTTGCCATCTCATGGCATGTCTTAAGCTGGGTTTACACACTGCAACATCGCAAAGGACATCGCTGTAACGTCACCGGTTTTGTGACGTAACAGCGACCTCCCTAAGTCTCTGTTGAGTCGCTGGTGAGCTGTCAAACAGGCAAATCTGGCCAACAACGCAACAGCGATCCGGACCTGCAGAGCGACCTAGCTGGTTGTTGGGGACGTTGATAAGCAGCTTTTTGAAAGAGAAGTTGCTAACAAAGTCGCTGCAAAGTCTTTCACACACTGAAACTTTGTAGCGATGCATGCTGCACAGCGGGAAACAAAGGACCTAGGAATGGTCCTGAACGATTTGTAGCGATCAGCAACTTCACAGCAGGGGCCAGGTCGCTGATGTGTTTCACACACTGCAACATCGCAAACGACATCGCTATTGCGTCACAAAACCGGTGACGTTACA
Organism: Anomaloglossus baeobatrachus; assembly: GCF_048569485.1. Taxonomy (NCBI): domain Eukaryota; kingdom Metazoa; phylum Chordata; class Amphibia; order Anura; family Aromobatidae; genus Anomaloglossus; species Anomaloglossus baeobatrachus. The sequence goes on along the minus strand of NC_134354.1, from coordinate 507,139,221 downwards.
GCGATGTCGTTTGAGATGTTGCAGTGTGTAAACCCAGCTTTAGTACCCTGAATGAAAAGATCTGATTTTTTCAGTGGATGGTACATTAGGCAGAACCTAATATGATTAATTAGCACAATCAGCTAAGTCAACCATATACAGTCATGTTCAAAAGTGTTGACACCCTTGAAATTGTTACAGAAAATTGTTTCCTTTGTGTGTATTGTAACAACACAAAAAAGTGAAAAAGGTAAAGTGGACATAATTTCACACAAAATTTAAAAAATGCGCTAGACAAACATTTTGGCACCGTCAACTTAATATTTGGTGGCACACGCCTTGGAATAAATGGATGCAATCAATCACTTCCTATAACCTTCAACAAGCTTCTTACACCTCTCAACTGGAATTTTACAAACTGCTTTAGGACTCTGATATTTGAAGGGTGTCTTTCCCAACAGCAATTTTAAAATTTCTCCACAGGTCTTTAATCAAATTTAGATCTGGACTCATTAGTGGCCAGTTCAGGACTCTCCCCCGCTTTGTTTCCATCCACAGCATTGCAAAGGGATCATTCTCCATGGATAACATGTCCCCTTAAGTGAAATATGATCGCTGTGATAGCGCTTTTATCTACGCAATTCTGGTGCAGATGGCACCCTTAGTCATGACATACTTCAAGTCTTCATGAACTATGTTTGGGGTCATTGACCGGCGAGAAGACCCATGACCTAGGGCGCAAATCCAGCTTTCTGACAATGAGCACTCCATTGCTACACAAAATTCTTTGGTAATCTTCAGATTTCATGATGTCTTTCACACAGTCAAGATACCCAGTGCCAGAGGCAACAAAACATCCCCAAAACATCCACCTTGTTTGCCTGAAGGTATTGTGTTTTTTTTTCTTTGTAGGACTCATTCTGCTTTCAGCAAACAGTAAAATAATGTGCTTTACCAAAAATCTTTATATTGGTCTCATCTGTCCCTAGGGCGCTTTCCCAGAAGTATTTTGACTTACTTAAATACATTTTTGACAAACTGCAGTCTAGTTCTTTTTTGTCTATGTGTAAATGGTACAATCCTCCTGGGTCTCCTGCCACAAAGTTTCATGTCATTCAATTGTAGATGGATAGTTCACGCTGACACGGATGTTTCCTGAACCTGCAGGACAATTTGAAATTCTTTGGAACTTGATTGGAGCTACTTATCTACCATCTGGACAATTCTGAGTTGCAGCCTTTCATCAATTTTTCTCTGCTTTCCACATCCAAGGAGATTAGTTACAGTGCCATGGGTTGAAAACTTCTTGATTATGTTGCACACCGTGGACAAAGAAACATCAAGATCTCTGGCAATGCACTTGTAAAATTGAGATGGTTGATATTTATTAACAGTTTTGACTCTCGAGTCCCGAGTCTATTCTCTTCTTTCTGTTCTCCATGCTTAGTGTGGCAAATACAGACACATAATGCAAAGACTGAGTCAACCTCTCCTCCTTTTATCTGGTTTCAGGTGTGCTTTTTATATTGTCCACACCTGTTACTTACCACAGGTGAAATTAAATGAGCGTCACATGCTTGGAACAAAGGTTTTTTTTACCCACAATTTTGGAAAGATGCCATCAATTTTGTCCAGCCCATTTTTGGAGTTTTGTGAGAAATTATGTCCATTTTGCCTTTTTTTTTTTCTCTTTAGTCATATTGTTCCAATAAACACAAAAGAAATAAACATTTGTATAACAAGACATGTAATTGCATTCATTTTCTATGAGAAATACTTACTTTTCTGGAACCATTTCAAGCGTGCCTACACTTCCTACACTTTCAGCTGTGACTGTACTTTAGAGTGGACTTTAGATTTCTTTAAGTATTAACTATTGACATGAAGTGGGATTATTTAGTAGAGATTTAAATAGACCCCAAATTATAAAGCTCCTAATTTCCAGAATAACCATTGGAATAATAGATATGTACTTAAAATATACATATATTTAGTCAATATCAACATTGACCACTAGAGATTCACGCATAGAAATAATTCCAGATGGGACTATGCTGTGTTTTTCTGGAGCGCAAAAGAAACAAATTCAACTTTTCAATTGAAGAGAAAAGTTTAAGAGCAGCTAAATAGCAGTGTATGTAACCATGTATTTAAAGACATTCAATTTATTATGTTTATTTCTTGTTTTGGTTGCAGCCATTCCAAAGAATATTAAAAATATCTTAGCGTAAAAGAAAAAAGAGTTATGGTACATTTAGTCAGCTCGCCTAATTAAATCATCCAAGGTTATTTATTGTAGATCAGTCTGATAAATTACATTATATCCAAATGTAAAGTCCTTCAAATTAGCATCACATAGCATGCTAATTAGCTGTACTTCCACTAAACTAGCCAGTGTTTTACTTGGCGGAAATGCCTTGGCATAATATTATACTTATTTAGGTCCTTTACCACGTCTGACATAAATACACACTTGCACTATACATATGATGCATAAGAACATATTGCACTTGAGACCCCCTGAACAGTTGACAGCATTGGGGCCACTGGTCTACACTTAAAGCAACAGACATTTCTATTTGTCATGCTTTATACACCAGTGATGTGATATAATCAGATAAGAAGGTCTCTTAATTTACTTTCTATATAATTCACAATGTGCATGTGTCTGCGCGGTGTATTATGGGGAAAAGAGGGTGGGTGGTCTCTCGGTTACTTGTGCATTTTTCCCACTTTAATCATATTATCTTACAGATCTGACTGTTCCTTGGATATTCAATTTAATTCACCGTTTATCAAGTACTATTGTAACAAGATACTATATATTACTCACAGATACAATTAGGTCCAGGAATATTTGGGCACTGACTGAATTTTCATGCTTTGGGCTCTGCATGCCACCATTTTTCACTTAAAATGAAACAACTGAGATGCAATTGAAGTGTAGACTTTCAGGTTTAACCCTTTCATGACCGATGATGTACATCTAAGTTATAGACCATGTCCCTGCCTTTGTTGCAGGCTCATGCACTGAGTCTGCATCTTTCCCGGCATTTGACAGCTGATTTAATCATCCATCAAGTGCTTCTAACAGCTGCGAATGGATCGAAGATCCAACCACCGTTGTTAACCAGTTAAATGATGCTGTCAATCTGTGACTGAGGCATTTAACGTGCACTGACAGGAAGTGCATCACTAATCCCACCCATCAGCGTCCCATCAAGTGATTTAGGAGTGACAATGGGTTGTCATGACAGCTGGGGGTCAACTGATGACCCCCCATGCCTGTTATCACGATCCTCCTGTGAATGCTGGCTTCAAGGCCCCTAAAAAGACTATTAAATGCTGTAAAAATTAAAAAAAAATTTTTTTTTAAAAAAAACAAAAAACACAAAAATTCAAATCACCCCCTTTTGCCCCATTAAAAATAAAACAATTCAAATTATACATATTTGGTATCGTAGACTTCAGAAACATTAGAGCCATCAAAACATACATTAAATTAATCTGATCAGTAAATGGCGTAACGAGCAAAGAAGTCAAAACACCAGAATTACATTTTTTTGGTCCCCACAACATTGCAATAAAAGCCGATCAAAACATTCTATGTACCCCAAAATTGTTTCAGTAAAATCGTCAGCTCACGGCTTAAAAAAATAAGCCTTCACACATCACAAGATAAAAAATGAAAACTTTATGGGTCTCATGGAAAATGATGACAAAGGCAAAATTCTTTTTTTTTTAACAAATTTCTGAATTTTTCTCACCACTTAACCCCATAACGACGGCCTAATGGTTCAAGATGTCGGAAAAACAGGGTACTTGTTCTGTACCGACGCTTTGAGACGTCAGGCCGAAAAAAGCCTGTAGCGCCCCCCAGGGACGGAAAATCTCCCCCCCCAACCCCCAACCCCCCCTCCATAATCCAAGATGGCGGCACGCACACCGGCGAGCACAGCAGCGCACCGCCCACATTCACCTTCTTCCTCAAATTTCTGTTGCATGTACCATGACACATGCGACATAAAACTCCTCCCCAGGCCCTGCCAGGTCACCCCCCATACACCCCCGGTGTTCCCCGGTACCTTAGCCTTGGTGATCCCTCCTCTTCCTCTGTAGCGCTGGTCACATGTGCAGAGAGCGGCTGTCAGCCAGATTCCTGTGTTCAGTGTGAGCTGCGCTGGCTGCATGCACACTGCTGCTGTGACCCGGGGAGAGTGGGTGCAATGTCATTGCACCCACACTCCTCAAATGGAGGGTCTGCACGCCTAGAAAATGGGGGATACGTTCCCTGAGTGTGCCCCCCATATTCTAGAAGGTCCAGAATCGTCGTGGGACTTCCAAAATGGATTACAGGGGACCCGATTTGTTTTTCTTTTCAATAAATTGGTGAAAAAGGGAATGTTTTGGGGAGTGGTTTTTCAAATAAATTTTTTTTTTTTGTCATATTTTTTTATTACTGTCAATTAGTTTTGTCGGGTATCTGATAGACACCGTGACATCTCTAACTGCTGGGCTTGATGCCAGGTGACATTACATATCTGGTATCAACCCCATTTATTAACCCGTTTGCCACTGCACCAGGGCAACGGGATGAGCTGGGACGAAGCGCCAGGATTGACGCATCTAAAAGATTCGCCACTTCTGGGGCTGCTGTGGCCTGCTATTTTTAGGCTGGGAAGAGTCCAATAACTATGGCTCTTCCAACCCTGAAAATACCAGACCACAGCTGTCTGCTTCACCTTGGCTGGTGATCTAGTTTGGGAAGGACCCCACGTTTGTTTGGTTTTTTTTTTAATTATTTAGTTATAAAAAACTAAAAAAAAACAGCATGGTGAGCCCTCCAAATTGATCACCAGCCAAGGTGAAGCTGTCAGCTGTGGTTTGCAGGCTACAGCTGTCTGCTTTACCCTAGCTGGCTATCAAAAATAGGGGGGACCCCACATCGTTTATTTTAATTATTTTTTGGGGGGGGCTAAATACAAGGCTAGGCACCCTTTAGTGCCACATGAAAGGCACTAAAGGGCGCTAGCTTAGAATATGCAGGGGGTGGGATGTTGTATACATGTTTGACATCTATCCATTCATCCATTGTAGCATTTTAGGCTATGTGCCCACAATCAGGGTTTGCAGCGTTTTGGGTACAGAGTGTTTTCCGTGCATCCATAACGCTGTGTTGTTCAGTAGAAGCACAGTGGAAGAATTTTTAGAAATCCCATGCCCACTGTGCTTCTTTTCTCCGCAGCATACACTGACCTGTGGTGCAGCTTCCCGAGCCTCAGCATGTCAATTTATGCTGCGGAGACGAGAGTGCTCTCTGCAGGTAGAATAGAGCTAAAGTCCACAACTGTCTGATCCCAAATCGTGGGCATGGGCAGCTGTGTTCTCCCATGGGCAACACTCACATCTCTACAGGAAGGCTGATACTGTGTACTAGACACCGTGTCGCTGGATCATGGCCACATAGCCTAACCGTGAGAAATTTGTTGCTACAGCAACATTTTTTGTGAAGAACTTGTGGATTCAAAATTCTTACTATACTCCTGAATAAAATCCTTGAGGGGTCCAGCTTCCAAAATGGGGTCACTTGTGGGGGGTTTCTGCTGTATAGGTACCCTAGTGGACCTGCAAATGTGACATGCTGCCCGCAATTTATTTCAATTTTTCCAAAATTCAAATGGTGTTCCTTCCATTCCAAGCCCTCCCATTTATCCAATCAGAGGTTTTTGGCCACATTTGGGGTATCCCTGAGCTCATACAAAAATTGAATAAAAACCTGTGGGGTCCACTTTTTCTTGTTTCCTCTTGAAAAAGGAGAAATTTGATGCTAAAGTAACATTTTTGTGAAAAAAATGAAAAATTTCAATATGGCGACCTAAGCTTATCAAATTCTGTGAAATGCTCACTATACACCTAGATAAAAGCCTTGAGGTGTCTTGTTTCCAGAATGGGGTCACTTGTGGGGGAACTCCACTGTTTAGGCACTTTAGGGGCTTTCCAAATGCAACATAGCGTCCGCTAATGATTCCAGCCAATTGTGCAGTAAATGGCGCTCCTTCCCTTCCGAGCCCTGCCGTGCACCCAAACAGTTGATTTCCACCACATATGAGATATCTGTGTACTCAGGAGAAATTGCACAATAAATTTTATGCAAAAATTTTCCTTTTACTCTTGTAAAATAAAAGCTATCTGGTTGAAGTAACAATTTTGTGGTAAAAATGTATTTTTTTTATTTTTACAGCTCAACATTGTAAACTTTTGTGAAGCACCTGGGGGTTCAGGGTACTCACCAAACATCTAGATAAATTCCTTGAGGGGTCTATGTTCCAAAATGTGGCCACATGTTGGGGAGGTTTACTGTATAGCCACCTCAGGGGCTCTCCAAATGCAACATGGCAACCGCTATTGATAAATTCCTTGAGGGGCCTAGTTTAGTTTCCAAAATGGGGTCACTTGTGGGGGGTTTCTGCTGTTTACGTACCTTAGGGGCCCTCCAAATGCAACATGGTGCCTACAATCTTTTTCAACCAAATTTCCTTTCCAAAATTCAAATATTGCTCCTTTCGTTCCAAGCCCTCCCATTTGTCCAAACAAAGGTTTCAGACCACATGTAAGGTATCACCACACTCATAAGAAAGTGGGTAACAAACATTGGGGTCAATTTTTGGAATTACCTCTTGAAAAAGTGAGAAAATTGATGCTAAAGCAACATTTTTGAGAAAAAAAATGAAAATTTTCAAAATGACAACGTAACGTTATCAAAATATGTGAAGTACCTGTGGGTCCAAAATGCTCACTATACCCCTAAATAGAAGCCTTGAGAGGTCTAGTTTCCAAAATGGTGTCACTTGAGAGGGGTTTCTACTGGTATCTTAGCGGACCTGTAAATGCAACATGGTGCCCGCAATCTATTTCAGCCAAATTTGCTTTCCAAAATTCAAATATTGCTCCTTCTTTTCTGAGCCCTCCCATTTGTCCAAACAGAGGTTTCTTACCACATGTGGGGTATCGGCGCGTTCATAAGAAAGTGGGTAACAAGTTTTGCATTCCATTTTGTTGTGTTATTTCTTCTAAAAGTGAATAAATTTGGGGAGAGCAACATTTCTAGGTAAAATTTAATTTTTTCCTTTTTTTCATTTCACATTGCTTTAGTTCCTGTGAAGCACCTGAAGGGTTAATAAACTTCTTGAATGTGGTTTTGAGTACTTTGGGGGGTGCAGTTTTTAAATGGTGTCACTTTTGGGTATTTTCTGTCATTTAGGCCTCTCAAAGTCACTTCAAATGTGATATGGTCCCTTATAAAATGGTTTTGTAAATTTTGATGTAAAAATGAGAAATTGCTGATGAACTTTGAACTCTTCTAACTTCCTAACAAAAAAAATGTTGTTTCTAAAATTGCGCAGATGTAAAGCAGAGATGTGAGAAATGTTATTTATTAACTATTTTTTGCCACAGAACTCTCTGGTTTAATGGTATAAAAATTGCAAAGTTGAAAATTGCTAAATTTTCAAAATTTTTGCCAAAATTCATTTTTTTTCATAAATAAACGCAAAAAATATTGACCATGTTTTTTGGGCAAAGTGTAATCTGGCATTTCTATTTTTAAGGCTGAATAATAGTTTGCACCTTGTTGTGAACCCATAGTATTTGTTCTCATGAAGTCTTCTCTTTATGGTAGACTTAAATACTACTTAAACTACTTACTGGAGAGTGTTCTTCACTTGGGTAGATGTTGTGAAGGTTTGTTATTTTTATTTTTTTTTATGATGGAAAGGATTCTGGGATCATCCACCACTGTGCTGTGAACGTCCAGGCCTTTTTGATTTCCCAAACTAACTAGTTCTCCCTTTTTTTCACAGAATGTACCAAACTGTTGATTTGGCCTCTCCTAAAACTTCCAATATCTCTTTGATGGATTTCTTATTTCTTTTCAGCCTAATGATAGTCTTTTTCTCTTCCATTGAGAGCTTATTTGAACATATGTTGTGGGTTCATGGCAACAGCTTTCAAATGCAAATGCAATACCTGGAATCAGTTTCAGACCTTTTACCTGCTTAATTGGTGATGGATTAAGGAGGGAACAGGCCATGCAGCCCATTAGAAGACTATTGAGATAATTGTCCAACTACCTTGAAAATGAGGCATTTACATATTAGAAAGGTGTAATTCCTAAACCCTTACTCCAATTAGGATGTGAATACCCTCAAATTAAAGGGAACCTGTCATCAGAAATTTCGCCCAAAAGCTAAAAGATTCCCCCTCTGCAGCTCCTGGGCTGCATTCTAGGAAGGTCCCTGTTATTATTGTGCCCCATGTGAGACCAAAATAAAGCCTTTATAAAGTTCTACCTTTTTGTATGCAGCTTCTGTAAATCAGACACGGGGGCGGGCTTTCTGGCGTCCGTTATTTTGCCTCCTGGTCCTGTACGCCGCCCCCATCGCTCCTTTCCATATCTGATGCACCGCCCACTGCTCCAGCCATCCCCGTGCATGCCCAGTGCCAGTCTCACAGGACTGAGCACTGTGACTGCTGGTGATGTGTGCGCAGGCAAGTGATTATGGACGGGACTGTGACTGTTATCAGCAAGTACCCGGCCATAATCTCTTGAGCGCGCAAACCTCACCAGCATTCACACTGAACTCAGTGTAGATGCTAGACTGTATGGGCTGCTTCCAGGGATGACGTCCCTTTGTCATGTGATAGTATTTCGAACACGCCCCTATCACATGACAAAGGGACGTCATCCCTGGAAGCAGCCCATACAGTCTAGCATCTACACTGAGCTTAGTGTGACCGCTGGAGAGGTTTGCGCGCTCAAGAGATTATGGCCGGGTACTTGCTGATAACAGTCACAGTCCCGTCCATAATCACTTGCCTGCGCACACGTCACCAGCAGTCACAGTGCTCAGTCCTGTGAGACTGGCACTGGGCATGCACGGGGATGGCTGGAGCAGTGGGCGGTGCATCAGATATGGAAAGGAGCGATGGGGGCGGCGTACAGGACCAGGGGGCAAAATAACGGACGGCAGAAAGCCCGCCCCCGTGTCTGATTTACAGAAGCTGCATACAAAAAGGTAGAACTTTATAAAGGCTTTATTTTGGTCTCACATGGGGCACAATAATAACAGGGACCTTCCTAGAATGCAGCCCAGGAGCTGCAGAGGGGGAATCTTTTAGCTTTTGGGCGAAATTTCTGATGACAGGTTCCCTTTAATGCTGAAAGTCTGCACTTTAAGCCCATATTGATTATAGAACTGTATCTTGAATATGGATGACTAAAATGCCAAAACTTGTGTCTCTGTCCAAATATTTCTAGACCTAACTGTATAAACAATGAATTGCCGAACGGAGGCTGTTGTATAACACAATGCGCCTGTATTATTTATGATGAGATATATGAGAGACCCATCTTTAATGTAGTGCCTATAGCCTTCTTTGGGCCTGTATGGTTCTTTTGCATATCTCAGAATTTATATAAAGACAAAAACAGAGTCTGAAGAAATCTGTGATATGAAGCTGTTCTCACATGCAGAACTAATAAAAAAAAGTATGAAAAAGTAAAAGAGCAACAAAAACTATTTCTAAATTACAAACAAAGCACAAGGCAAGAAGATGAATGTGAGTACCCAGTATCATGGCTTTTGTATACTACTTGGATAAGCTTTTCAGTTTACTCAATCATGAGATTAAATCAACCATACTTCATTACACAGAGACTAAGAGGACAGAGGAAGGTTGTTGTTATTACTGTAAGCTAAAAATATATATTGTTTCCTACATGTAATACAGTGTTTCTGGGAAAAAATATTAACTAAAGTTTTTATTTTTTTATGGTTAAATAGTGTTAAATAATGATGTTCTGAAACTAATATTCTCAAAGGGGGTGTCTCATGGAAAAGGTAAATCGTAAAGCATCTGCTACAGGTGAAATGCTTCACTGGCCGAGCACTTCTCCTGGAAAATTATCTGTTTGCTGAGGAATTTGTTAAGCTCTGAAAAATTAAATCCACACTGTTGTTCTATTTGACAGTTTCTATAAACTATCCCCATGTGCTTAAAGCGTATTTGACAGTTTCTATAAATTAGCCCCTGTGGGTGTAAAGCGTATCTGTAGGTCAAGATGACTTTTCAATGGAAGCGGTGAATAACACTATTCTTGGCCATTAAGACTTTTGCCCTGAATTTTTCACTGGTTTCTGCCTCAGCAGATTCTATCTTTTAATTTTAGCTGTGTCTAAGCTTCTCCCTCCTCTAGTTGTCCCTCCCCATAAGCTTCAATGGGCAGCTCTGATCTAATTCCTCAGAATTTAGGAGACATTCAGAAGGAGAATAAATGATTTTCAAGTGACAAAGAAGCAGCTCTCTGTAGAAAGATATATTCCACTGCACTTCCAGCTCTGCTGTGCTCTTTCCTTTTTCCACTCCCACTACCATCCTCAATTTATTGATTGACATGTCCATTTTCTCTTAGTGACCTCACTCACCTGTACAGGCAAAGTCACTGTCTGGGTTTGTTTCATCAGAAGCGGATACACCTGTGACAACACAGACTTTTTCAATGTGTGTCGTGGGTTACATTTCTTACATTAGCCAGACGTATTGTTCTTCTGTGTGTTAACTCATGCTTGCAAAACTATTGTTTCTGCCAGACCCTTTTGAGCATTCATTGTAATGTAGTTGTGTATTGTTTATCAAATGTAAATTACCTCACTGGCTATTGTCTAGTTTGTGGTTTGCAGACTACATGTAAATATCCTCAGTCTTTCTGTCCACATCATTGAAATGAACATTATCCAAGCAGCTTGAAAAATCATCCAATAAGAGAAGCAACCTTGTACAACCAATCCGATAAGGGCACAGTATATCCTAAGGGAAGGCGCGGGCTATGAAAGGGGACTTCTTGGAGTCACCATATGTTGATGGATATTGCATGATCAAGTCTAAGCTCTTAGGAGCTAGCTAGGGGATCAAAACCAGGATGCCTTGTGGACTCGGTCTAAGGACTTTGGTTCCGAGTAGAGGATCACTTGGCTACATAGCTTCAATCTAGGGACTTCCATTCCGATTGGAGACCATAACCACAGTCTAGGGATTTCGACTCCAGAGACTACTTAAGGAAGAAACCCAGCTTGGGAAAATCCAGTCACCGGACTACAGACTTTGCGGACCTCAGCCAGCTTCCTAAATCTGGCGTTATTCCATTCTTGGTGGGTGCCCGCCAAAAGCGGGGTGCTGCTGGATTGGAGTAAATAGCCCTGGAAGCTCTGAGCCATGGACATTCTAAGTCCCTGGTGAGCCAGCGGAAGCGTGAGAAACTGTTGCCGATTACATTTTGTGTGTTTTGCTGGTTATGTGCTATGTGCCGTTAATCGTTTGGGGATCCAATAAAGTCTTAATATTGTGATTTCCTCACCCTGTGTTGTCTGAGTAGTGTTCCGCCCACGGTTAAGAAGGTCGGGCGTTCAGTTGGGATGAGCCCTGGGGCATGCTGTCTTTCTAAAGGCGACTGGGCCAGCGGACGAAAGCACCCACTGACCCCTGTGTCTCCACAACACCTACTCAGTAAGATCCTAATAACACTGTAATATCAAAGGACTAGAGCTCCCATAGTGTTATCAGGAGCTTGCTGCACATGCACCACCCTTCGGATGAGAAGAAGCCAAGCAATGATGCACAGAATCAAGGGTAAGAGGAGACTGGTTACTGAGAGAATAGGATCTGTCATTCAAAGACCAGAGGGTGGTAGTGGGTGGGAAAAGGGAGAGACCACAAAAGGGCAGTAAGTGTAGTTCCCACCACGCTGCACTCATGATTGAAATTTCGATGATAGTTATCTCAAAAATGTGACAAAAAATACTATAAGCAATGTATTAATATAATAATGATTAAAGGGGCTTTACATTCAAACCTTTAGTTAGGGATTGAATAGCCTGCTGACAGGTCTCTTTAAACTGAGCTTTCAGTTAGCCCTTTCCATGCCCATTCTGTGTAAAGAACCTGAAATGAAGACATCATAAGAAAAGTATATTGGAAAGTTTAATCAAACTGCATTTCCAATACAAAACAGTGGAAGAATATAAAAATGTACAATCTAATATTATAGCACTCGTGTCAAGTTCAAAACGTCTATACACCATGTTATAGTCAGTAGTTCCCTAGTGGCAGACTAGCAAAGAGCTGATGGTGTTGTTCTTTGTTATGTTCAAGTTATATTAATTGTATATCACTCCAAGATTATTCTTCCATATTTTTTTAATTTATGTCAATGAGTACTGTGAAGAAAAAAAAATTTTTTAGCATATACTTTACATTTCTTTTCCCATGTTACTAAGCAGCTTTAATCATTATGACATTTTATGTCTAAAGTTTTGTGAGGATTGTGATGAGAAAGGATCTGTATAGTGGCTAGGTGTAAAAATGAGCTCCAAATGCCCCTTTTAGCCTGGGATTTAAAATATAACCTGTTGCCCGTCTGCAATCACCAATAGAGAGAATTTAGGAACAAGCCACATACTTTTATGGGGTAAGAAACATCTCCTCATAGACATTTTAGCCTATGTTTTTATTTTCCATGAACCATGAGTAAAAGTCCATTTGAGAAATGTGTAAGATTGCAGACGTTTTTGATCATGCACATTTTTGCACATTTTTAATCATGGAATTTTTTATGATTATTGGGGTCTAAAGGGAAAACTTTTTCCTTGCGAAGATTGACAAACCAATCTGGCTGCCAGTGAGGAGTCTTATATCTGCAATGCTCCTCTGGGAAATATTCAAATTGTCTCTTCAGGGAGGAAGGAGACAATTTCTAGTGCCACCTATAGGAGGTAGCAATCCTAAAAATCAAAAGTGACCCTTTAACACTAGAACTACTGAGGTAGTCATTTTGACTACTTCGCACTATGTAGTTCTAGTAGGTGTCACGAATCCAGTAGTTCTAGTGTTAACAAGCCTTTTCATGTGACTTAGGATTTATGCCAGATCAGAACTTCAATTTAAAGATATGGTGTTTCGGGGTTATTGCCTATTGCCAGTGCAAAGTATGAGATCTGATCTGGCTATATGTGAAGCTATAGTAGGGTCTAAAGGGAAAACTTTTCTCCTTGCAGAGACTGACAAACCAATCTGGCTGCCAGAGAGGAGTTATAGCTGCAGTGCTTCTCTGGGAAATGTTCAAATTATCTCTTCAGGGAGGAAGTACAGTTAGGTCCAGAAATATTTGGACAGTGACACAAGTTTTGTTATTTTAGCTGTTTACAAAAACATGTTCAGAAATACAATTATATATATAATATGGGCTGAAAGTGCACACTCCCAGCTGCAATATGAGAGTTTTCCCATCCAAATCGGAGAAAGGGTTTAGGAATCATAAATCTGTAATGCATAGCCTCCTCTTTTTAAAGGGACCAAAAGTAATTGGACAAGGGACTCTAAGGGCTGCAATTAACTCTGAAGGCGTCTCCCTCGTTAACCTGTAATCAATGAAGTAGTTAAAAGGTCTGGGGTTGATTACAGGTGTGTGGTTTTGCATTTGGAAGCTGTTGCTGTGACCAGACAACATGCGGTCTAAGGAACTCTACATTGAGGTGAAGCAGAACATCCTGAGGCTGAAAAAAAAGAAAAAATCCATCAGAGAGATAGCAGACATGGTTGGAGTAGCAAAATCAACAGTCGGGTACATTCTGAGAAAAAAGGAATTGACTGGTGAGCTTGGGAACTCAAAAAGGCCTGGGCGTCCACGGATGACAACAGTGGTGGATGATCGCCGCATACTTTCTTTGGTGAAGAAGAACCCGTTCACAACATCAACTGAAGTCCAGAACACTCTCCGTGAAGTAGGTGTATCTGTCTCTAAGTCAACAGTAAAGAGAAAACTCCATGAAAGTAAATACAAAGGGTTCACATCTAGATGCAAACCATTCATCAATTCCAAAAATAGACAGGCCAGAGTTAAATTTGCTGAAAAACACCTCATGAAGCCAGCTCAGTTCTGGAAAAGTATTCTATGGACAGATGAGACAAAGATCAACCTGTACCAGAATGATGGGAAGAAAAAAGTTTGGAGAAGAAAGGGAACGGCACATGATCCAAGGCACACCACATCCTCTGTAAAACATGGTGGAGGCAACGTGATGGCATGGGCATGCATGGTCAATGGCACTGGGTCACTTGTGTTTATTGATGACATAACAGCAGACAAGAGTAGCCGGATGAATTCTGAACTGTACCGGGATATACTTTCAGCCCAGATTCAGCCAAATGCCGCAAAGTTGATCGGACGGCGCTTCATAGTACAGATGGACAATGACCCCAAGCATACAGCCAAAGCTACCCAGGAGTTCATGAGTGCAAAAAAGTGGAACATTCTGCAATGGCCAAGTCAATCACCAGATCTTAACCCAATTGAGCATGCATTTCACTTGCTCAAATCCAGACTTAAGACGGAAAGACCCACAAACAAGCAAGACCTGAAGGCTGCGGCTGTAAAGGCCTGGAAAAGCATTAAGAAGGAGGAAACCCAGCATTTGGTGATGTCCATGGGTTCCAGACTTAAAGCAGTGATTGCCTCCAAAGGATTCGCAACAAAATATTGAAAATAAAAATATTTTATTTGGGTTTGGTTTATTTGTCCAATTACTTTTGACCTCCTAAAATGTGGAGTGTTTGTAAAGAAATGTGTACAATTCCTACAATTTCTATCAGATATTTTTGTTCAAACCTTCAAATTAAACGTTACAATCTGCACTTGAATTCTGTTGTAGAGGTTTCATTTCAAATCCAATGTGGTGGCATGCAGAGCCCAACTCGCGAAAATTGTGTCACTGTCCAAATATTTCTGGACCTAACTGTAGATGAACTCTAGTGTCACCTATTGGAAATAGCAATCCTAAAAGTCAAAAGTGGCCCTTTAATGAGCCTTTTCATATGACTTAGGATTTATGCCAGATCAGAATCTGAATTTGCAGACAGTGTTTTGAGGTGATTGCCCTTCGTCAGCGCAAAGTATGAGATCTGATCCACTATAGCTTCTAATACAGCCAGATCAGATCTCATACTTTGCACTGACGAGGGGCTATCACCCCAAAATACCGTGTCTGCAAATTAAAAATGCTTGCTAAAGGACCACTTTTGACTTGGTGGCACTAGAGTTTGTCTCCTTCCTCCTTGAAGAAACAAATTGAATTATGATTACTGATCACATCAAGAACAAAATCATAGAATGGTAGAGTTGGAAGAGACCTCCTGGGTCATCTGGTCCAACGCCCTGCTCACGGCAGGATCCACTATATCATCCCTCACAGAAGTCTGTCCAGCCTCTGTTTAAAGACTTTCACTGAAGGAGAACTCACCACCTCTTGTGGCAGTCTGTTCCACTCATTGATCACTCTCACTGTCAAAAAGTTGTTTCTAATATTTAATCTTTATCTTCCCCATTTCAGTTTCATTCTATTGTTTCTCAAATGTGTTCATGGGCAAATGAGAATAAGGATGATCCCTTTACACTGTAACATCCCTTCAGATATTTGTAGACAGCTATTAAAACTTCTCTTAGTCTTCTTTTTTGCAAGCTAAACATTCCCATATCCTTTAACCAGTTCTCGTAGGACATAGTTTGCAGTCCAATCACTACCCTGGTAGCTCTTCTCTAAACTTGCTCTAGTTTTTTTATGTCTTTTTTCAAAATGTGATGCCCAGAACTGGACACAGTTTTCCAGATGAGGCCTTACAAAAGAGGAGTAGAGATGGATAAATACTTCACATGATCTAGACTCTATGCTTTTCTTAATATATCCCAGAACTGTGTTTGCCTTTTTTGCTGCTGCATCACACTGCTGACTCATGTGCAGTCTGTGATCTATTAGTATACCCAAGTATTTTTAACATGTGCTGTTGCTGAGTTCTATTCCTCCCATTCTGTAGGTTATTTTTGTTTTTCTTGCCCAGATGTAGAATTTTGTATATCTCCCTGTTAAATACCATTCTTTTGGTCACTGTCCATTGTTCCAGCCTATCTAGATCCTTCTGAATACTTAAAGGTTGACTCTGCGCGCCTTTCTTCCGTGTATCATGCTTAAGATTACCTTAGTGAAGAATCCAGCCAACAAAGTATGCATCTTAGGACAGTAAGCTGTTACCACAACTTTTTTTTAGCATATTTGCAGGGACAACATGAATCACACTGTCACCGGTCTCCCCTATATACACACATAGGGTTACCTAGACTGACAGGTCTCTCCCAATACTCGCATACACAGAGACCTGTAAATGTAGAGGAGCAAGGTGGGGAGAAGCTGCCAGCCTCAAATTCGTCATATATGACACAATATTTTTTCTCTGAAATGCCTCATCATTTCACAGTAAAACATAAATGACAGCTTGATAAGTTCCCTTCAGTGGTGGCCGAACACTGTATGTTATCCTATTTTATATCTATAATTGCACAGGCGATTTGGAAAACATTGCTTGACTCACACCATAAGTATTCTAGAAGATTAATTGAGAAGTTGAACCTATTTAGATGTAAAAAAAATAGTTTTGTAATGTATTTTTTCAAGATATTTATTATTTATATATGTATTATTATATTTGCCTCAGGTTATAACCTGCCTCAATGCTGATGCCAGATGGTTTGCCAAACTCATTTCTGTCAACATGAACATCATTGAAACTTAGACAATTGCTTTATCTGCAGTTTTGAGACACATTATCCTTGATGTTACAATGAAGAGTTTGAGATGTTTTAGGTCATTAATGGTGATATTGTTTGATGAATTGCTGGCATTACCATACTTTGCTCTTAAAATCACCATTATTTCAAGTGACAAGTTAAGGAATTTACAAATATTTGAATAAACATTTTTTGTGCTTTTGCATTATTGCGATTGCCATGTGTATTTATCTATTGATGGTAGTGATGCACAGGTCTTTTGTGTCGTAACATATTGAAATTATAACATATGTGTCTGAACATACTCCTACTCCTTCTGCCTTTGCTGCTAAGCAGCACCGTAACGATACTGCTGATGCCACTAGGCAACGGTAGTGTGTTTCAGTTTAGCTTTTAAATATCTGAGACTTATTATCCTTCCTAGATTCTATCTGTGTTTTGCAGCAAAGGACTAGTTATCAGTGTATGTAGTTTTCTGTTATCAAAGAGATATTGTTGTGGCTCTTCCCTATTTGAATCTTCAGCAGTCAGTAACTAGCTGCCAGTTATAGGTTCTACTTTCTCTTGTTCACACCTGCTACTCTGTTCTGTCTCAATCTGATTTTTTCCCGTTATTCTTGGCTTGTGTTTTTGTGACGCCCTGGGCAAGCCAGGGGTCACAGGTCATAACACCACCACACCCTACACCCCAGTTAGGAACACCAAGGCTAACCAAAAATCCTTGTTGCCTTCCTCCAGGGGCTGATGTCCACACCAGGGGGTGGGCCAGGCGGTTGGCTCCGCCCACCGAGGAGTACACAGCCCTGGAGGTGGGAGAAACCAGGCAGATAGAGTTTGGACAGGAAGAAGAACAGAGTTTAGTTCAGGCAGAGCTTGAGTGAGGAACAGAGTTCAAGTTAGGGGAGTGAAGTAGAAGGAAGCAGTAGTGGAGCTAAAGAGAAAAGCTGAAGTGACAGAAAAGTGACAGAAGTAAAGCCTGAAGTTGGTCCGGCTGTGTGCCCCGGACAGTGACAGCAAGGTCAGCAGACGGCGGTGATAGTCCGCAGGGGTGACTGCTCGGAGGTTGCTGGAAGGACCGCGGACGGGTAGTGGCCCGGCGGTCTGGAGCAGTATACGAAGGACAGTCAGCACCAGGGCAGGGGCCTTTCGGATCCCGGCAAGGCTAGGAGTCGCCATAATTTGCCAAATCCGTCAGTGAAGGGGACGTCTGTCTCCAAACAACCAAGTCCCGTTTGAAGGCAACAGTCCGACCGTAACGGAGAGACACCGCCACCGCCAGGGCACCAGTTTCTCAGGGCCAGCGCCTGCGGGCAAAGTAGGGCTCCTCCGGCCCTTATCCAAGCTGGGGAGCGGGTTACCGGTGGGAATCCATCGCTACCAACACAGAAACATTAGGTGCAGGAAAAGGGACATCACCGTCACCTACTGGGGAAAGCAAGTGCAGCCGTCCGTGGGAACCGTCTTTCCAGCCGTGTGATTTACCGAGAACTGTGTCATCGTCTCAGGCTGAGTGAGTACCAAAGTGCCGCAAGGCACAGCGCTGCCCCCGCGTCCCTGCGCCCACCAAGCCCTGCATCTCCCATCTCATCACTGGGCCCCGGGATCACCAACCCCTACCCACGGAGGGGCAACACAACAACTGGCTGCTCCATACCATCCCTCCCGGGATCCCCATACAGAGTAGCGGTGGTGTCAACAAATCGCCACAACCATGGGTGGCGTCACGGACAATAAACAATCCCCACACCCAAAAACCCCCTTTCACTCACGGGCGAGGAGCGCCGCTCGAGTCCCCGGGATCCGGCCCATCGCTTGAGCCACCCAGCAGCGGCAGGCCGCAGCAGCCGCGGCAGCCGGACCCGAACAACAGTAGGGAGAGCGCGGCATCCCCTCCTCCGCCCGCGACATTTTGACTACATGACTGGCTATCAATTTTGTTCTTGCCATTGACCTCCTTGTACTGACCACACATTCTGAATGATCTCTGCCAGTACATTTCACCAGCCAGCAACCATTACATGGATGCAACCCAGGGGGGACTTTGTAAGTCTAGATCACTGTATTGCGTTTGAAGAGTGAAGGTCAGGGTTCCCCAAGGATATGTTAGATGGAGTGGCTTTTGAAAAACCTGTCCATGGAAGCCCTTTTAATAGTTGTCAGCCTTCCACTGACAGTGCTTTCCTACAACTGACATCCCATCCTAAATCCATAGGCATCTGTCACGGTGGTGTACAGATGGAACAGGGGCTCCTAGGCTGACCCTAAGACAGGGGACCCTGTGCTGTCCCTTATCTCAAAAGTAGACTTGATGGTAGCCAGGTTTGAGCCTCCAACGAGGCCCTATCTCCTGTCCAAGCCTGATACTACTCCCCCCCACCCAGGGAGTGGGCCAGAAACCCAGTTACCAAAACCCCAGAAATAATCACAGACTAGGGTAAATGAAAACTCGTGCACATTGCACTCAAACACAAAGGAGAGACAGTAGGTGAACTGGGGTGTAAGGCAAAAGGGCTAGGAAATAAAAACACAACTGGAGTACTCACAAATCACGCTGAGCCGCAACTGGAAGATCACCATGTGACTGGATAACAACAGGAACCAGGAAGCAAAAACCTATATCTGGCAAACAGCCCCAGAATCCAGAACCTTATAAAGGCTGGAGATGTTGATCAGCAGCCTGAGCTCAGAGCAACTGATCACAGGCCAGCAGAAATTAACTCCCGCTGTACTGGAGAGCAATGAAACCAGAACTAGCTGATTACCATGACAGGCTGTGCAACATAAGAATCCCAGGCAGTTTGTCAGACTCTGCAGTGTGAACAGAGTCCGAAACCACCATGACATTCAGCAAGTGCAATGCAGAACACCGCACAACAGCATCAATATAGTGTTTCATCCATCCCTTTGCACCTATTACAGCTTTCAGTCTTCTAGGGAGGGTTTCTATAAGGTTTTGGAGTGTGTCTATGGGAATTTTGTAATATTTATCTAGATATCAAACACTGATGTCACTGAATGAAACACCTGAATGAAATAATAAAGAGGTGGGTCATAATACATTTTTCCATATAGTGAATATACACTCCCTGAAGAATATATATCTTGTATATTTTCTAGCAAAGCTGAATCCTAAACTTTCTCTTCTCATCCACCTGGCACACTGCTTTACAGGACCCCGAATGGTCATAGAGTGATGACATATCCTAGCTGCATACCGTCACTTTATATGATGGGAAAATCTCTGTAAAAAGAGAACAAAAACGGATTAAAAAATTTCAAAACAAAACAGAAAATTGCTTTCTTCAGCACACTAATTACATGACATGCTTCCTGTTAGTCTGAGAATATTTGCTATTGTGTTTCGGAAAATTGCTGAAGGCTTACGAGAATATTTTTTTTTCGAGCTTTAATTAAATGTGAAAAATTGCAAAATGAACTTCAGTCATATGTACAGAAAAAATAGAATGTGATAATATTTAATGGTATCACCATAATCATGGTTCACCACTTCAATTAACAGTGGGTAACGTCTGTGTAATATATAATAATATTCATAGAAATACAGAAATAGTACAGAAAAATCCTCAGCCTGCTCTGTGATCATCAGAGATAGACTGAAGGAAGATCCAGTGGGATCCACATAGGCAAATTGCAGATGGATGTGTCCGTAATGATCCTGAAGAAAAAGCATTTAGCGGGATTTTTTTTTCTATTTTGATACATAAGATAGTTTTAGTTTTTAATTTCACTAAAGTAATGTAAAAAAATTATACATTATGTACTGTTGCTGATGGACTGAGCAATTCTTCACTTTTGTGCTTTCATTTTTCATTACCCTGTCTTCCAAGAGCTGTTACTTTTTCATTTTGCCATTGACAAAGCCATGTAAGGGCTTGTTTTTTCAGGGACTAGTTGTACTTTTGAATAACACCATTTATTTTATCGTATGGTTTACTGGCAAATGGTAAACAAATTCCAAGTAAAGTTAAATTGCGGAAAAAAAATGCAATTCAAAAATTGCTTTTTGGGTTTTGATTTTTGCCATACATTCTGCAGTAAAAATTACCTGGAAATTGATTATACAAGTTAGATGGTAGAAGGTCTGCAAACCATGTCATAGGAAGATCGGCTAAAAGAACTAGGAATGTTTAGTTTTTAAAAGAGAAGGCTGAGAGGAGACTTAATAGCGATCTACAAATATCTGAAAGGTAGTCACAGTGCAGAGGGAACTACTCTATTCTCATTAGGAAGAACAAGAAGTAATGGGATAAAACTAAGGGCTCATGTGCACGTTGACGAATTTCATGCATTTACGCTGCGTATTGCACCGCAGCCTAAATGCATGTGACCTGCGTCCCCTGCACAATCTATGAAGATTGTGCATAATCCATGTGCATGTTGCCTTTGAGAGCACAGCGATTTGGATGCCAAAATTTTGTTCCAAATCACTGCGTTCTAAAAAGTAACATGTCACTTATTCCGTGTGCTTTGGAGGCAGGTCCCGCTCTGTCTATGGGAGAGGCTGCATCCAGAGCGCATGAAATCGGCTGTTTTTCTGCAGAAACACTGAATTCATTGTGCAGTGTTTCTGCAGCGATTTGACGCGCACATGAGCTGTCAAATCCCTGCAGAAATTTCTGCATCGACACGACACAACGTGCGCACACAGCCTAAGACCCCCTTCACACGCACGTGTCTCTGGTACGTGTTAGGTCCATTCCTGCACGTACCGGAGACACGGACACACGTACTCCAATGTTAATCAATGTATGGAGTTACATGTGCGTTATTCCATACGGTGCGTGTGTCTGTGTCCGTGATACGTTTGTTTGTCCGTAAAACACGGATGCATGTCCGTTTTCTTCACGGAACACGCACACACCCACCCATTAAACTCAATGGGTCCGTGAGCACATGTACGTGACACAGATGCATCTCCGTATGGTCCGTGTACGTTTTGTGCTTTTTTGAAGCGATGTCGGTCAATCTTTTTTTTCTGTGCATATCAGTCAATCTTTCTCAGTCTGTCGGTCAGTCTCTCCCCCATCTCATACTCACCGATCCCCGATCACCAGCATGGTACTGCACAGCTGTTAAAAAAACTCAGGCGACTTTTACTATTTTGAAAAAGCCGGACGCTCATTATTCAATCTCGTATTCCCTGCTTTCCCCGCCCACCGGCGCTTATGATTGGTTGCAGTGAGACATTCCCCCACGCTGAGTGACAGCTGTCTCACTGCAACCAAGCACAGCCGCCGGTGGGCGTGTCAATATCGAGCAGTAAAAAAAATAAATAAATAATTAAAAAAAAACGACGTGCGGTTCCCCCCAATTTTTATACCAGCCAGGGTAAAGCCAAATGGCTGAAGGCTGGTATTCTCAGGATGGGGAGCTCCACGTTATGGGGAGCCCCCCAGCCTAACAATATCAGTCAGTAGCCGCCCGGAATTGCCGCATCCATTAGATGCGACAGTCCCTGGACTGTATCAGGCTCATCCCGAATTGACGTGGTGCGGTGGCAATCAGGGTAATAAGGAGTTAATAGCAGCAACCCATAGCTGCCACTAAGTCCAAGATTAATCATGGCAAGCATCTCCCCGAGATACCTTCCATGATTAACCTGTAAGTTAAAGAAAATAAACCCACAAAATGAAAAATCCTTTATTTGAAATAATAAACAAAAAAACCCACCCTCGTTCACCACTTTATTAAGCCCCGAAAACCCCTCCAGGTCCGGCGTAATCCACGGAGGTCCCGTGATGCTCTCAGCTCTGCTACATTGGAAGCTGACAAGAGCTGCAGTAGAAAACCGCCGCTCCTGTCAGCTCCACAAAGCAACTGAGGTGAGTAGCGCGATCAGCGATGATGTCACTCAGGTTACTCGCGGCCACCGCTGGATCCTCCAACTGTGACAGCAAGTCGCCCGAGTGACAGCGATGAAGTCACAGGTGAGTTGCGGTCTCGGGTGGAGGACTACAGCTGGCCGCGGGTAACCTGAGTGATGGCAGCGCTAATTGCGCTGCTCACTTCAGTCACTCAGGGGATTAGCGGTCACTGGTGAGTCCTTCACGGGTGACCGCTAATCAGTACACGACACACAGACAGAGCCGCGGGATGACAATGAAGTCGGGTAAAGGTCACCCGAGTTCATTCTCATCACGCGTCGCTGTCTGCTGTCAGCCGGCATGTAGCAACGTCATTGTGCATCACACAAGGAACATTTCACACGGGCAACACACGGACATTACAGGTACGTGACATTAAACGGACATAAAATACGGAACACGAACCCGCAAAATGGAACGTGAGACGTTTTTCATGTGCGTGTGAAGGGGGCCTAAAAGGAAGGTGATTCAGATTAGACATTAGGCAAAACTTTGACTGTGAGGGAAGTCAGAGATTGGAACAGGCTACCGCGGTAGATAGTGAGCTCTCCATCAATAGCAACCTATAAGCGGAAACTGGATAAACATAGAGCTGGGCTGATTTAAGAAAACCTGCACTAGCAGGGGGTTGGACTCAAGGGCCCTTGAGGTCTCTTCCAACTGTACCATTCTATGATTCCATGAGTATGAAAATGACAAAACCAAAATTGCATATTTTTTTAATAATGTGGTGAAAACAATTCAGAAATTTGTAAAGACTTAGCTTGACTTGCCACTTTCCAAATTTTTTATTTTTGGGTCAGTGGAGCTGTATGAGGGCTCATTTTTTATGTAGTGACCTGATGTTTTTATTGATATTATTTTGGGGTATGTACAACACTTTGATTGCTTCTTATTGCATTTTTTAATCAATACAAGATTTATAAGACATAAAAAATTATTAGAGGTCAGGAGCCGTCTCAATCAAGATAGACACCTCCAAAGGTCATATGTGGTGGGATGCTGCAAAGAACAACAAAACAACATGTGTTGTAGGAGAAACTGAAGAAAAACACCAAAGAAATTATGAAAATGAATAAAACATCCCCTTGATAAAGCATCAAGGGAAACGCGCAGCAGGGTTGCGTGTAGACCATCTTTATGTGTTAGGGTGGAAACACATCTATGCGAGTAAAATCGGTCCGACTGGGCTGAAAAAAACTCGGCTGATTTTAGTTCACGTTAGGTGCGAGTGCAACGCAAGTGCGATGCTATTTCTGAGATTTTACTAGCGTGTGTAATGCGTGTGTAATGCGTGTGTAATGCGTATTTTTTACTATGTCATCTGCCATTCAGCGCTGCTACA
The DNA here is from genome assembly GCF_048569485.1 of Anomaloglossus baeobatrachus. Classification (NCBI taxonomy): domain Eukaryota; kingdom Metazoa; phylum Chordata; class Amphibia; order Anura; family Aromobatidae; genus Anomaloglossus; species Anomaloglossus baeobatrachus. The sequence goes on along the minus strand of NC_134354.1, from coordinate 507,115,343 downwards.
TGGCCGCTGACAGCAGACACAGACAGCCATGTAGCAGAGCTGAATGGCAGATGACAGCAGACACAGACAGAGCCGCACAATCAGAATGAACTCGGGTGAACTTCACCCGACTTCATTGTCATGCTGCGGCTCTGTCTGTGCCGCGTCCTGATTAGCGGTCACCAGTGAAGGACTCACCGGTGACCGCTAATCCCCTGAGTGACTGAAGTTAGCAGCCCTCTCTCATACTCACCGATCCCCGGCGCTGCATGACATTCACACTGCTCCGGCGGCTTTTACTATTTTGAAAAAGCCGGCCGCTTATTAAACAATCTCGTATTCCCTGCTTTCCCCGCCCACAGGCACCTATGATTGGTTGCAGTGAGACACGCCCCCACGCTGAGTGACAGGTGTCTCACTGCACCCAATCACAGCAGCCGGTGGGCGGGTCTATACTGTGCAGTGAAATAAATAAATAAATAATTAAAAAAAATGGCGTGCGGTCCCCCCCAATTTTAATACCAGCCAGATAAAGCCATACGGCTGAAGGCTGGTATTCTCAGGATGGGGAGCTCCACGTTATGGGGAGCCCCCCAGCCTAACAATATCAGCCAACAGCCGCCCAGAATTGCCGCATACATTATATGCGACAGTTCTGGGACTGTACCTGGCTCTTCCCGATTTACCCTGGTGCGTTGGCAAATCGGGGTAATAAGGAGTTATTGGCAGCCCATAGCTGCCACTAAATCCTAGATTAATCATGTCAGGCGTCTATGAGACACCCTCCATGATTAATCTGTAAGTTACAGTAAATAAACAGAAGACACCACCGCTCCGGTCACCTCCAAGCAGCAACTGAGGTGAGTAGCGCGATCTGCTGAGGTGTCACTGAGGTTACCCGCTGTCACCGCTGGATCCAGTGGCGGCCACCGGGTAACCTCAGTGACAGCGGGTAACCTCAGTGACAGCTCTGCTGATCGCGCTACTCACCTCAGTTGCTGCTTGGAGGTGACCGGTGTCTTCTGCAGCTCCTGTCACCTTCATGCTGGAAGCGACGCTGGAGGTCCGTGGAGTACGCCGGATATGGAGGGCTTTTTGGGGCTGAATAAATTGGTAATGAGGGAATGTGTTTGTGTTTTTTATTTCTAATAAAGGATTTTTTCATGTGTGTGTGTTTATTTACTGTAACTTACAGATTAATCATGGAGGGTGTCTCATAGACGCCTGACATGATTAATCTAGGACTTATTGGCAGCTATGGGCTGCCAATAACTCCTTAGTACCCCGATTTGCCAACGCACCAGGGTAAATCGGGAAGAGCCGGGGAACGGTGAGTATGAGAGAGGGGGGGAAACTGACCGACAGACTGTGAGAGAGGGACAGAGATAGTGACGGACCGACAGAGAGAGAATAGAGACCGAGAGGGAGAGACCGACTGACAGGGAATAGTGATTGACAGACATTGGGAGACATCGCTCGTTTCCAGTGTTTTAGGAAACATGCGAGAAATGTATTTAGAAAATCGGATGTCACTAGGATGGTGTGAATGCCGTCCCGTGACATCCGATTTTTTACACGCTCCCATAGACTTGCATTGGAGAAACTCGCAGTAGAAACTCGCAAAAAAGCAGCATGCTGCGATTTTTTTCTCGGTCCGATTTGGACTGAGAAAAAAAATCGCAGATGAGAGCTGAATCATTCACTAACATGTGTCCGATTCCAATGCGAGTTTTTCTCGCATTGCTCTACTGCGAGAAACTCGCAAGTGAGAAGCAGCCCTTAATAGTGCACTATGCACTGTTTTTATAGGCAGCAATTAGTTGGTATTGTGGAGTTTAGTATTATTTCATGTTTCATATGCCAACTAGTCTCTGACATTTCAGCTACATATGCACTACTTACTGGCTACAAAAATTGGCGGGGACCCCACTTCAGTTTTTTCATTCATTTATTTAATTATAAAAAGCTGTCCACAGTGTGCTCTGTCTGGTTTTCTTTCTGTCTATTTATTTCTATCTATTATCTATTTCTATAAAATCCAACAGAAAAAAAGATTCTCTTCTCCAATGATTAATCTAAAAATCCTTTATTGATACATCACCTGAAAGATAAAATAGAGGAATATGTAGGATGCAAAAAAACAGACCCTGCAAACAACATTGTTCTCTGAATGAAAGCATCACATTGGTTGTAAATATAAAATGTAAAGGTATATGCACATAGAATATAATAGATGATAGTTTGATGCATAGGGTAAATAGATAGACACGTATTTATGAAGACAAAAGAAACAGGGTGTGTGAATAATTGCTCCAAGGTGTAAAAGTATAGGAGTCTCACAAAGGGAGAACTAAGCCAGTGCAAACAAATGAGCAGACCAAGTTTCAAAATCAAGTACACATAACCATTATAATATGTTTAACCCCTTCAGCCCCCGGGCACTTTCCGTTTTTGCGTTTTTGTTTTTTGCTCCTTTTCTTCCGAGAGCCGTAACTTTTTTATTATTCTGCCAATCTTGCCATATGAGGGCTTGTTTTTTGCGGGACAAGTTGTACTTTTAAATGAAACCATAGGTTTTACCATATATTGTACTGGAAAACAGCAAAAAAATTCCAAGTGTGGAAAAACTGCAAAAAAAAGTGTCATCGCACAATAGTTTTTGGGATGTTTTATTCACCGTGTTCACTATATGATCAAACTGATGTATGTATGTGATGCCTCAGGTCGGTGCGAGTTTGTATACACCAAACATGTATAGGTTTACTTGTATCTAAGGGGTTTAAAAAAATTCACAAGTTTGTCCAATAAAAGTGGCGCACGTTTTGCGCCATTTTCCGAAACACGTAGCGTTCTTATTTTTAAGGATCTATGGCTCAGTGATGGCTTATTTTTTGCATCTCGAGCTGATGTTTATAATGGTACCATTTTTGCGCAGATGCTACGTTTTGATCGCCTGTTATTGCATTTTGCGTAAAACTTGCGGCGACCAAAAAACGTAATTTTGGCGTTTGGAATTTTTTTGCCACTACGCCGTTTACCAATCAGATTAATTGATTTTATATTTTGATAGATCGGGCATTTCTGAACGCGGCGATACCAAATATGTGTATATTTATTTATTTTTTAACCCTTTAATTTTCAATGGGGGGAAAGGGGGTGATTTGAACTTTTAGGTTTTTTGTTTTTTTTTTTATTTTTTTAAAACTTTTTTTTTTACTTTTTTTTTTATTTTACTAGTCCCCCTAGGGGGCTATAGCAATCAGCAATCCGATCGCTGATCGCTATCTGCTGATCACAGCAATACAGCTGTAATCAGCAGATTCAGTCACTTTGGTTTTCCCTCTGCTCTCGGCCGAGGGAAAACGAAAGTGAAACATCGTAGCAGCAGGCGTCATCACATGACCCTGTGCTACGATGGCAACCACCGATAGTCACGTGATAACACACGTGACTTCCGGTGGGGGCGGCGGTAAGTAACAAACATGGCCGCGCGCATTTAAATCTTGCTGCCAGACTTTGGCAGCAAGATTTAAGGGGTTAATGGCCGCGGGTGGAAGCGATTCCACCCGCGGCTAGCAGGCACACATGCCAGCTGTTGAAAACAGCTGATATGTGTGCCGATCCACGCCGCCTGCCCGCGGCAGGGGGCGGGGCTTAACGGGACACGATCCTGGACGGATAGATCCGTCCAAGGTCGTGAAGGGGTTAATACACCTGGAAACAATGCAGGAGAACAGTTATTCAGGGACGCCACATTGGGCATATGACATTCATATTGACACTGAAGACAAGTAGGTTTTTATTATCTATCTCTATAACTTTCACTGCTGTCTAAGGCTGTGTCCACACATTGCGTTTCCACCTGCGTTTCAGCTGCTTTTTAGGTCCGTTTTGAACTGCAGCGTTTTCATGCCAAAATGCATGCGTTTTGATTTTCCAGCAAAGTGTATGGAAAATGGGGATTTCTAGTCCGCACTTTGCGTTTCCAAACGCAGCGTTTAATTTGCATAATTTGTGGCAAAAACCATGCTTTCAAAGAAGCAGCATGTCAATTGTTTTTGCCATTTGGGCTGCGTTTTGCTAACATTGAAGTCAATGAGAAGTAGCGAAAAGCAAGAAACATCAAAATTCCAGCGTTTTACATGCTTTTTAGCTGCAGAAACAAGGCGTTTTGGAAATCCAAAACACAAGCTTATCTGACATTAAATTAATGGAATATGTCCCTTTACACACACACATAGTCCGACAATTAAAATAATGAAAAATATAAATTTAATGCTATTTTACCGCTAAATAGTATAAAACCGCTATAATTCTAAGAAATATAACTATTTTCTTTATCATGTAAATAATTATATTTGTGTTCCTTTTTTTCCCCCTTTTTTCATTATGTTTGACTGTTTAAACTTTATTTAGCAGTGTCTTTATGTTCAAAACGCATCTTTGAAAATGCAATGGAAAAGCATGTAAAAAGCGCTAAAAACGCGGTAAATACGCATGCGTTTTTAGCGCTATTTTGTGGTCAAAATCAACTTTGGCAAAATCAATTACTGCCAGAGGATGCGTTTTGAACTGCAAATAGGACGACGCAAAGTGCGGACACAGCCTTAGGCTATGTGCGCACTTTGGGTCGTCCTACTTGCAGTTCAAAACGCACCCTCTGGCAGTAATTGATTTTGTCAAAGTTGCTTTTGACCACAAAATAGCGCTAAAAACGCATGCGTATTTACTGCGTTTTTTCCTGCGTTTTTAGCGCATTTTACCTGCTTTTTCATTGCCAAAACTCAGATGCGTTTTGAACACAAAGACACACCTAAATAAAGTTTTAACATACAAACACAATGAAAAAAGGGGAAAAAAAGAAAACAAATATAATTATTAAAATCATAAAGAAAATGGTTGTTTTTAATAAAATTATAGCGGTTTTATACTATTTTTGGCAAAAATATCAATAATGAAATAATTTCCTTTAATTTAATTGTCGGACTATGTGTGTGTGTAAAGGGACATATAATTCCATTAAATTGATGTCAGAAAAGCATGCGTTTTGGTAGTCCAAAACGCATTCTTTCTGCAGCTAAAAAGCATGTAAAACGCTGGAATTTTGATGTTGCTTGCTTTTTGCTACTTCTCATTGACTTCAATGTTAGCAAAATGCAGCCCAAATGGCAAAAACAATTGACATGTTGCTTCTTTGAACACATGGTTTTTGCCACAAATTATGCAAATTAAACGCAGCGTTTAGAAACGCAAAGTGCGGACAATAAAACCCCATTTTCCATAGACTTTGATGGAAAATCAAAACGCGTGCATTTTGGCATGAAAACGCTGCAGTTCAAAACGGACCTAAAAAGCAGCTGAAACGCAGGTGGAAACGGAAAGTGCGGACACAGCCTTAGGCCTCCAACAAACTCACGTGAAAATCATGCACGTGCCGCGAGACACGTATTTACCCTGCGTGTTGCGTGTGGTAAGTACATGTCTCGGGTACATGCGGGCCTTGTTTGTTCTCTGTGTGCTATCCGCAATAGCACACAGAGAACCGGTAATTTGCATACTCACGTGATCCGCGCTGCTGTCCAGGGTTCTGATCTTCGGCTCCAGCTCCGCCCACTCCCCGCTGATGCTGCTTCCGGCCGAGCGGAGGGGCGGAGATTAGCGCCCGTGACAGCTCGTCCACCTCCTTAACACGCTCATAACGAGCGGCGGACGGCAGGAAAATTTAGAAGATTCTCCAGGTAATAAGGAGGTGAGTATGTGTTTTTTTTATTTTTGAATTAATGACACGTGTTCTCCGGCGCGTGTCACACGGAACCGCATCCACACTACATCTGTGTGGTACGGGTGCGGGCCTTGTGACCAGGGCCGCCACTAGGAATTTCAGGTCCCCATACTGGCAAAATTTTTGGGCCCCCTTGGGACTCGGCCCAAGCTCCACCCCAGCTCCGCCTCCACGCTTCCACCCTTCAAACCTTCCACACTCTTGATGCCACTCTTGGAAAAACGTGTGTGTGTGTGTGTGTGTGTGTGTGTGTGTGTGTGTGTGTGTATATATATATATATATATACACACACAAACACTGTATATTGCAGTTATTATTTATCCCTCTCCTGGACACATGCGGGTATATATGTTGCCAGCTTTGTTTCTGCCCCTCCTGGTGAATATGTCCTCCTCCCGGTATATATGTCAACAGATTGGTAAATCATATACATCATGTAGGAGACGCTGAAGGCCTGTACATCACAGGAGGGACTGGGGGCATATATACACATCACAGGAGGGGCTGTGGACATATACACACATCACAGGAGGGGCTGTGGACATATACACACATCACAGGAGGGGCTGTGGACATATACACACATCACAGGAGGGGCTGTGGACATATACACACATCACAGGAGGGGCTGTGGACATATACACACATCACAGGAGGGACTGTGGATATACACACACATCACAGCAGGAGGGGCTGGGGACATGTATATACATCACAGGAGGGGCTGGGGACATATACACACATCACAGCAGGAGGGACTGGGGGCATATACATATCACAGGAGGGGCTGGGGCTCGGACAGTACACTGGCGGTGGCACGGACAACACTAGAGGGGCACAAACAGGACTGGAGGACATGAACAGGACTGAGGGAGCACAGACAGCACTGGGTGTGGCACACAGCACTGTAGGGAGGGTGGCTCACAACAGCGGGAGGCAGGAGGCTCACAGCAGAGAGGCAGGAGGCTCACAGTAGAGGGGCAGGAGGCTCACAGGAGAGACGCAGGAGGCTCACAGGAGAGACGCAGGAGGCTCACAGGAGAGACGCAGGAGGCTCACAGGAGAGACGCAGGAGGCTCACAGGAGAGATGCAGGAGACTCACAGGAGAGACGCAGGAGGCTCACAGGAGAGACGCAGGAGGCTCACAGAAAAGAGGCAGGAGGCTCACAGGAAAGAGGCAGGAGGCTCATAGCGGAGAGGAAGGAGGCTCACAGGAGAGAGGAAGGAGGCTCACAGGAGAGGGGCAGGAGGCTCACAGCAGAGGGGCAGGAGGCTCACAACTGAGGGGCAGGAGGTTCACAGCAGAGGGGCAGGAGGCTCACAGCAGAGTGGCAGGAGGCTCACAGCAGAGTGGCAGGAGGTTCACAACAGGAATGCAGGAGGCTCACAGCAGGGAGGCATGAAACCACGGGCGGGAGGTTTCCCACCCCTGATCTAGCTGAAGCAAGACAGGGGCAGGGGTCTGCCTGCGGTTGGGGAGGCCTGTGGTTGGCGGACCTGCGATCGGCGGGTCTGCGGTCGGGGGGCCTGTGGTCGGTGGGTTTGCGGTCGGCGGGCTTGCGGTCAGCGGGTCTGTGGTCGGCGGGTCTGTGGTCAGCGGACCTGCGGTCGGCGGGCTTGCGGTCGGCGGGTCTGCGGTCGGCGGGGCCTGTGGTCGGTGGGTCTGCGGGTCTGTGGTCCAGCAGTCGACGGGTCTGTGGGCGGCCCCAGGCAGAGCTTAGCTGGCCCCCCTCATGCTGGGATCAGCAGGCGGGCCTCCCCACCACCTCACCCCCCCGACGATCGTCTTCAGCTTACAGCGCTTACCTGTCCCCGCCGGATGCCATGTCCTCGCAACCTCCACGTTCTCTGCGGCACTGTGATGAGGCGCAGAGTGATGACCTCATCACAGTGCTGTGTGATGACGCGCCGCCTCCCTGCTCTACTCGCTTCCGGCCACATGGCTAATTTGCATGTGATGTCCTAGAAGGGCTTCGCCTGCAATTTAGCCGTGTGTGCAGTGGCAGAAACGACACAGCTGGGCCCCTCTGCTGCGCCTGTGCCTGGGGCCCGGTGAAGAGAAGGGGCCCTTCCTGCCTGGGGCTTAACAAATCCAAGTAATTACCCCGGGCCTGATTGGGCCCCTCTCTTCACCGGGCCCGGTACACCAGGCACAGTAGTAATGACCTGATGGCGGCTCTGCGTGTGACACCCATGCTGCCGGAGATTACGTGGACATGTCAACGTGAAAAAATCACGGACGCACGTAAGTATGGAACGGACACCCGTTCCATTCCAAAATACTTACGTGTGTCCAAACAATAATGAAAACATAGGTCCACGTGTCTCCGTGCCGCTGGTACGTAAAAAAACTGCCAAACACGTACGGATGTGTGTCGCAGGCCTTAAAATGCATGCAAAAAAGCTAGCAAAATCACTTTAAAAATGCAGGAAATTTGTATATGATCGTTTTTATAGTGTTTTTCCTTGACTTGATTGAAGTCAATGGGTGAAAAAGGCTGCAAAAACAATGAAAGACCAAAACAAGAACAAGAGAGGCGATCTGCGGTTCAATACATATTTTTATTTTGTATAAATATTCATAAAAGTGTGGACAAGTGAGGGGAGGAAAACAACGGTATACATCACCGCAAACATTTAGGTACAGAATAAAGTATGCCAAGTATCTTCAGTAATACAAGATATAAGGTCATATCCGACAAGGATGGAGGTCCTATAGTTAGGAGAAAGACCACATCAGGTAAACGCATCAATCCACTCCCGCTAGAACATTAATTGAAGGCAAAATAAGCCATATCCATAACAATTCATATGAATATCCAGGCAGGAGGGATTGAGACGGGACCTCAGATGTGGAAAAGACTCCAAATGTTATCCGTTTGTTATAATAACAATTGCGTATTAAATGCACATCTGTATTCACGCCTCAAAAGAGGATTTACCATAGTAATCCATGGGGATTGCATTCTATATAGGTTCTGCTCTAAGGCCACAACATAGAAACCCCAAAAATAAAGCATCAACAGATGATTTATATGTGTATAGATGTAATTTACACACAATTCAATGCATATGGGGAAACTGCGGCACAAGCAGAAGCATAGAATTACCTCATAGGCATACCAGTATATTAATCCACATCCATATGCCTATGCAACCAAAGTTACCCATGTGCCGATCCATAAGAAACTGTATATTCTGCGAGCTCTGTTAAAGAGGTCACAACATACAAACTCTGTGTATGAAAATTCCAAAGGTAGTTTGTATGTGTATAATCCAAATTTCATAAAGGATCAATACACATGAGAACAGCGGCATAAGCAGCAATATGGAAATACCCCACATATGATTATACGCATGCAAATGCATGCACGTACATTGGAGTCCACATGGAAGTCAATGGAATATCTTCCATGGAAGTCAATGTGTGCGTCATGCAGGATAGAGTACATACAAAAATTACCTCACAATAAGGCATACCAATGTATTAATACTCATCCGTATGCCCATGCATCACAACCAAAGTTACCCATGTGCTGATCCATAAAAGACCATATTCTCTGCGAGCTCTAATGAAGAGGTCACAGCATACAGACACCATATATGGGAAATTCAAAGGTAGTTTGCATGCATATAGAACAAATTTTATAAAGGATCAACACATGTGATAAACAGCGGCATAAGCAGCAATATGGAAATACCCTACATATAATTATACGCATACAAATGCATACACACACACTGAAATCCACATGGAAGTCAATGGAGTATCTTCCATAGAAGTCAATGCAGGATAGAATACAGAGTTTAATGATATAAGCCTATATGGATAAATGTGTTTAGAATTAAAACTATAGCAGGTGAACACACACAAGCTATAGTATCATGACTTGGTGCAGACAAGCCACATAGGCATAACCTCACAGCGATTACCAGTAGTGTGCTCGTTTAAACGGAGATGTTTAAATAAATCACAAGCCACAGCACGTGCAAGTGTCAGTGCAAAAAAAGCATCTAGCACCACGGGGCAATATGGCCAATAGTGCCACCGGGTAGCAAGGATTAGAGCACTAACACTACACATGCACTAATGGCCGGCGACCACCATCACAATTACAGCGGGAAAAAAGGAATTATATTCCCACCTAGAGGGGCTAAGCCCACTCTCTGGACAAACCAAATGATGAATAAGACATTACCTACGATGTGTAGTTTGCAGGTGGAATGCGCCCTTCCAACTACACATAATTCCTTTTTTCCCGCTGTAATTGTGATGGTGGTCGCCGGCCATTAGTGCATGTGTAGTGTTAGTGCTCTAATCCTTGCTACCCGGTGGCACTATTGGCCATATTGTCATGATACTATAGCTTGTGTGTGTTCACCTGCTATAGTTTTAATTCTAAACACATTTATCCATATAGGCTTATATCATTAAACTCTGTATTCTATCCTGCATTGACTTCTATGGAAGATACTCCATTGACTTCCATGTGGATTTCAGTGTGTGTGTATGCATTTGTATGCGTATAATTATATGTAGGGTATTTCCATATTGCTGCTTATGCCGCTGTTTATCACATGTGTTGATCCTTTATAAAATTTGTTCTATATGCATGCAAACTACCTTTGAATTTCCCATATATGGTGTCTGTATGCTGTGACCTCTTCATTAGAGCTCGCAGAGAATATGGTCTTTTATGGATCAGCACATGGGTAACTTTGGTTGTGATGCATGGGCATACGGATGAGTATTAATACATTGGTATGCCTTATTGTGAGGTAATTTTTGTATGTACTCTATCCTGCATGACGCACACATTGACTTCCATGGAAGATATTCCATTGACTTCCATGTGGACTCCAATGTACGTGCATGCATTTGCATGCGTATAATCATATGTGGGGTATTTCCATATTGCTGCTTATGCCGCTGTTCTCATGTGTATTGATCCTTTATGAAATTTGGATTATACACATACAAACTACCTTTGGAATTTTCATACACAGAGTTTGTATGTTGTGACCTCTTTAACAGAGCTCGCAGAATATACAGTTTCTTATGGATCGGCACATGGGTAACTTTGGTTGCATAGGCATATGGATGTGGATTAATATACTGGTATGCCTATGAGGTAATTCTATGCTTCTGCTTGTGCCGCAGTTTCCCCATATGCATTGAATTGTGTGTAAATTACATCTATACACATATAAATCATCTGTTGATGCTTTATTTTTGGGGTTTCTATGTTGTGGCCTTAGAGCAGAACCTATATAGAATGCAATCCCCATGGATTACTATGGTAAATCCTCTTTTGAGGCGTGAATACAGATGTGCATTTAATACGCAATTGTTATTATAACAAACGGATAACATTTGGAGTCTTTTCCACATCTGAGGTCCCGTCTCAATCCCTCCTGCCTGGATATTCATATGAATTGTTATGGATATGGCTTATTTTGCCTTCAATTAATGTTCTAGCGGGAGTGGATTGATGCGTTTACCTGATGTGGTCTTTCTCCTAACTATAGGACCTCCATCCTTGTCGGATATGACCTTATATCTTGTATTACTGAAGATACTTGGCATACTTTATTCTGTACCTAAATGTTTGCGGTGATGTATACCGTTGTTTTCCTCCCCTCACTTGTCCACACTTTTATGAATATTTATACAAAATAAAAATATGTATTGAACCGCAGATCGCCTCTCTTGTTCTTGTTTTGGTTTTTCCCTTTAGCGATTTGGTTCATGTATTTTAGTCCTTCTGCGTTATATATATGATCTATATTGGTCTATGTATACTATTTCATTGAAACTATAATATGCAGATCTTTATACCCATTTCTACAAAAACAATGAAAGAACTGATATGCTGCAGATTATTTTCTGTACCAAATCTACAAGCCACAAATAAGCAATGTGTGCATGACACTTCAGGATTCTCATTGCTTTTGGCGGCATCATTATTACTTTCAGGTTTTGTCACAAATCTGTACTCAAAAATGCATAAAAAAATGCAGAGAAGCACAACAGTGAACACAACCAAATAGATATAGCTGTCAGCAGGCTTTAACCCCTTCATGACCGACCAATTTTGCGCTGTCTGTTTTATGTTTTCGCCATTCTTCTTCCCGAAAGCTGTAACTTTTTTTTTTCCATCTATATAGCCATGTGAGGGCTTGTTTTTTGTGGAATGAGTTGTACTTTTAAATGAAACTATTAGTTTTACCATAAAGTGTACACTGGAAAATGGCAAAAAAAATTCCTAATGCGGAAAAATTACAAAAAAAGTGTGATTGAACATTTGTTTTTAAGATATTTTATTCACTGTGTTTACTATATATAGTAAAACTGATGTGTGAGTGTGATGCCTCAGGACGGTGCAAGTCCGTAGACACCAAACATGTATAGTACTTATAATACTTTTTTTTATGTATAGTACTATAATACTTTTACCTAAGAGGTTAAAAAAAATCAGAACTTTGTCCAAAAATGTGGCACACGTTTTGCGTCTCATTTTTCGGGATCTGGGGCTCAATGATGGCTTATTTTTTGCATCTCAAGCCGATGTTTTTAATGGTACTTTTTTTGCGCAGATGTTACATTTTGATAGCCTGTTATTGCATTTCGCACAAAATTTGCTACAACCAAAAGAGGTGAAAGGGGGGTCATTTAAACTTTTAGGGTTTTTTATTTATTTTAATTTTTAAAAACTTTTTTTTTACCTTTTTTTATTTTACTACTTCTCCTAGGGCACTATAAGGATCAGTAGTCTGATTGCTCTTCCATATCTACGGATGACAGCTACACAGCTGTGAACACCAGATAAGCTCATCTCCTGTCTCACACAGCTCTCGGCCCTGTGAAACAGGAAGTGAGTCATGTGAGCTACAGGAGTCATCTCATGACCATATGGTACCATGACAATCATCGTATCCACGTGATCACGTCACGTGACTTCTAGTGTCGGGCAGTGAGTAAACTTTAACCGCGACCGCGATTATAATGGAGCTGTCACATATTGACAGCACCATTTAGGGGGTTAACAGGTATGGGCAGATCGCGGATCTGCTCGTGCCTGCTAGGCACACATGTCAGCTGTACAAATTAGCCCGTGGCAGCCAGGTGGGATTAACACTATGACCGGATGTAATTTTACTGCACCTGTTGTTTAGGGGTTAAAGAGTTAAATTGTTCTTTTTTTTACAAGAACAAGAAGTGGCATACATTCTCTTGATTGAGAAATGTGCATACAAGCTGCATGATTTTCGTTTCATGGGTTAACGATACTCATGCAGTCTAAACATGATCATGCTGGCTAAAAATGCTACATTCAGCGTTCCTTCCTCCCGACGATCACTGACGGTCACCGAAAAAACAACTGATGTGCCGTGGGGCGGATGCAATGCAAGACCATCCGTTGCAATCTGCTCTTAATAGAAGCCTATAAGGAATAAACAGCTTCCTGTAACGGCTACCGTAAATCCGCAAGGCGACGGATTGCATCAGATAGCTCACGATGCAAGTGTGAAACTAGCCTTTTGGCTAAGACCACACTTTGCGTTTCCACCTGCGTTTCAGCTGCTTTTTAGGTCCGTTTTGAACTGCACCTTTTTCATGCCAAAAGGCATGCGTTTTGATTTTACAGCAAAGTCAATGGTAAATGTTGATTTCTAGACCCCACTTTGCGTTTCTAAACGCTGCGTTTAATTTGCATATTTTGTGGCAAAAACCATGCGTTCAAAGAAGCAGCATGTCAATTGGTTTTGCCATTTCTGCAGCATTTTGCTAACATTGAAGTCAATGAGAAGTGTCAAAAAGCTGCAAACATCAAAATTCCTGCTTTTTACATGCTTTTTAGCTGCAGAAACACTGAGTTTTTAATTTCAAAAACGCATGCTTTTTACACATTAAAATAATGGAATAATATGTCCCTTTACACACACACATAGTCCGACAATTAAATTAGTGAAAATTATGTTTTTATTGCTATTTTTGCAATACATTTTATTAATCCGCTATATTTTCAATAAATTTAACACATTTCATTGTTAATTTATAAATGATCTGTTTCTTATTTTTTTTCTTTTTTCAGTCTGTTTGACTATTAAATCTTTATTTAGCAGTGTCTTCATTGTCAAAACGCTAGGGGAAAAGCAGGTAAAAAGCGCAGAAAACGCATCTTAAATGCGGTATATACGCATGCGTTTTCAGCTCTAAAGTTCTGAAAAAGGCAACTTTGGTCAAATCAATTAAGCCCAAAACGTGCATTTAGAACTGCAAGTAGGAGAACGCAAAGTGCGTTCTTAGCCTTTCTGTTGCTGTAAAAAAATGCACTCCGCAGGATTCCGTCGGAATCCGTTAAGAGGCATAATGAATGTCTACGGTGCTGGATTTCGTCGCCATGCATTTGGCGACGGATTCCAGTGCAGGATTCTGTCACGTTCTACTGAGCATGCTCAGCATGTCCAGCAGAATGTTCTAAATAGTTTAAAATCACTCCTGGTCTCTCTCTCTCTCTCTCTGTCGGTCAGTCTCTCTTTCTCTGTGGGTCTCTCTCTCTATGTGGGTCGGTCTCCCTCTCTCTGTTGGTCGGTCTCTCTTTCTCTCTCTCTCTCAGTCTCTATCTCTCTCTGTCGGTCGGACTCTCCCTCTCACTCCCTCTCTCATACTCACCGATCACGGGCGAGACGCTGCACGGCTGTCACACTGCTCTGGCAGCTTCTCTTGAAAATGCCAACCACTCATTATTCCATCTCGTATTCCCTGCTTCCCCTGCCACCGGTGTCTATGATTGGTTGCAGTCAGACACGCCCCCACGCTGAGTGACAGTTGTCTCACTGCAACCAATCACAACCGCCGGTGGGCGGGTCTATGTACTGCAGTAAAATAAATAAATAATTTTAAAAAAACAGCGTGTAGTCCCCCCCAATTTTGATACCAGCCAAGGTAAAGCCACACGGCTGAAGGCTGGCATTCTCAGGATGGGAGCCCCACATTATGGGGAGCCCCCCAGCCTAAAAATATCAGCCAGCAGCCACCCAGAATTGCTGCATCCGTTAACAGTCCTGGGACTCTACCCAGCTCATCCCGAATTGCCCTGGTGTGGTGGCAATCAGGGTAATTAGGAGTTAATGGCAGCCCATAGCTGCCACTAAGTCCAAGGTTAATCATGGCAGGCGTCTATGAGACACCCCCAATGATTAACCTGTAAGTGAAAGTAAATAAACACATACTTTATTTGAAATAAAAGACAAAAAAAATCCTCTTTCACCACGTTATTAATCCCCAAATACCCCTCCAGGTCCGACGTAATACACATGAGGTCCCACGACACTTTCAGCTCTGCTACATGATGCTGACAGGAGCAGCCATGGAACACCGCCACTCACTGTCACCTCCACAGAGCAACTGAAGTGAGTCGCGCTGTCAGCTGTGATGTCACTGAGGTAGTGCCTGCATGTGTTTGGTGATGATGGGTGCGGTAGTGCCGGGGTGTGTACGGTGATGATGGGTGCGGTAGTGCCGGGGTGTGTGCGGTGATGATGGGGGCTCTCTCTCGGCTAAAGAAAACTAACGTAATGCGTTATTTCATAGCAACACATCCGTCACATGCGTCAGACAACGCACTGTGATGGATGCCAAAATGACACAAGTGTGAAAGTAGCCATAAGGGCATAAAAATTCAAATTTCAAAAATTGCAAAATTATCAAGATTTTTGTCAATGTATATATTTTTTCACAAATAAATGCAAATAATATCAATCAAGTTTTACCATTAACATGAAGTACAACATATCTTGAAAAAAACAACTTGAGAATCACTGGGATCCGTTGAATCGTGCCAGTTATTACCACATAAAGTGACACTGGTCAGAAATGAAAAAAATTGGCCCAGCCACGAAGCCAAAAACAGGCTCTAGCATGAAAGGGTTAAATGACCGCCGATTAGTAAATACTTACTGATCGATGATTGTTTAATGCAGCAAAATCAGGTGGTATAAATGCAAATTGAAATTTCTCCTTGCAATAATATCTTGAGAACATAATCCTTTGCCCTTTTAGATAAAACATTTCTTACTTTTTCATATTGATATGATTAGCTTTACTTGCCTCCCAACAAATGTTTACTGAAGATTAAACAAATCAAGATCTAATTAATTCCTAGAACAGATGGAGATCATTCCAGGACTTACTTTGGTAGGACTTAAGAAAGATTTAGATATAAAATCTTAAGAAAATAAGTGAAAGTCTTTCATATTTGTATAGTTTGAAGCTTCATAGCTAAGATGCCTTCAGGTGCCGAGCTTTATGCATGGGATTGTTATACAGACAGTTAACCTTTTTGCAATATTTCTTCCCTCATTGCTATAATCCAACATTATCTTCACACAAGTGTTTCCCTTACAAATATTTGTGATATGTCTATAAATTATGGGGTTTGCATGCTGGTATTTTTAACTATTATTATTAATGGGGAATGATGGTGTTAAAGGGACTCAGTCAGCAGGGTTTTGCTATGTAATCTAAAGACAGCATGCTGTAAGAGTTAAAACAGAGAATTCCACCCTGCGTGTCTTATCACAAAGTGTGTCTTTGTTTACCTGCAATGTAAGCTTAAGCTTCCTAGTTTTATCATTAGTTGTACTCAGCAGCATGTGAGCTCAGGTGCGACTCCGCCCCTTCTAAAATTATTGACCTATGACCTGATGAAGGCGTACCGCCAAAACGTGTAGTTTTTTTCATCATCTACCATCTGTCAGTGTTATCAGCCGGTGTCATTATACCTTTTTGGATATATTCTTTTTAACAAAGTTGAAGTAAAGATATTGCCTTTTATTCAAATCCTTGGAGTCTGAGCTGGATCCTTCCCCTGCTTGCTTCTTGTCTATATACGGCTGGCTGCCGTGAACCTTGCTGGGACCGAGGATACTTATCTGGAGGAACTAATCAGGCTGACTTCCACTGTGGTGAGTGGTTGAAGTGTTCTGTGTCTACAACTCTAAAATTATTAGCTCCTGTCTGTAGAAATGTACACTGGAAGCCCTGTGAGGGTTGGGGCAGCAGTGTGGGCTCTGCTGTGTTGCCAAATCTAAAATCTTCGATTCTGTCAAAAAGGATGCAGCCAGTAATCTAAGTGATATATCATTGGAATCAGAGCCTCTTTGCTTACATCATGCTGCTCTCAGTTGATGTAGCAAAAACCTACTGACAGATTCCCTTTAAGCTCTTACCTGATGAAGTGGATTATCTAATCTGTAGGTCAGAGAAAATCAACAAGGGCCAAAGAAGATGGCAGAGTGGGCAGGAAGGCATATGGATCAGTGAGGACCAAGACAGGAAGGTAAGCAGGGTGGCAGGCAGACAAGCAGAGCAGGAAACATTAGAAGACCACAGTAAAGAGAGTGGAAATATACAGGAACTGAAGAAATATAGTCAGTCCAGGATTTGCAGAAAACAAATTATTATTGATAGAGTTGCATACCATCAGAAAACATATGGATAACCGCAGACAGAAGTGATGAACAGGAAAACTATATACATGGTTGATGATACATTTAGACATTACTGCAGCAGTATTGTAGTGTGACCAGCGCCAGAATGGCAGAGAAAAATGTCTGCTTACAAAAACAAAAAGGGATTATCTGCACATCTGAGCCAGGAAGTAAAACCGGATCGGTGATAGACTGAAGAGATTAGTCCGCTGAGAGAAATAGATAGTGAGACAGACTCCGCGAATACACATGGTGGCTGAAGGTAAAGCTTACTAGTTACTCAGCCAGCACATAGTTGTCTGGGTCAGCCTTTAGAGATGAGTGGACCTGTGGATATTTGTGTTTGCCGAATCTACATGGACTTGAAAAAGAAAAGTTTGGTTCTGGAACCAAACTTGATTCCCAACAGCGAACCCCCAAATTGAAAATTGGCTGTTAAATAGTTGTAGTAGGGGCTAGGGGGCTGAAAAAGGAAGCAAAATAGGGGTAAGAGCAGGACAGTTATACATAGGTTTTTGCTATATATTCTGAGGACAGCATATTAGATGCTGAGACACTGAATTCAGAGATGCGTCACTTATTGGGCTGTGTACTGTTGTTTCCACAGGATGAGTATTAAATCAGTAGGAAATTATGATTGCCTAGACTAGGTCTCATGAGTCTTCTAGACCAGCTATACCGTCAGCAGTGATTAGCAGCTTACGGTCACTATATAATGTACACAGAGAGCTGTGGTGTGAGTGGAGGTTAGCTGTCTCAGCTCTGCTACATTATATATCTAAAAACTGTGATTGTGTCCTAAGTGCTGTTTCTATTAAAGTAAGTGATACATTACTGGAATCAGGGACTCTTTTCCTACTTTATGCTGCGCTCAGATGAGGTACAAAAATCTGGTGACAAATTCCTGTTAAATGGATACTATTAAAGCCTATGGGTAATGTATAAGTCTATTAGGAATCCATGAAAGAAACCCATCATCTGGATATAATTATAGATGAGTGGTTCCCTGGATCTTCAGGTTCACTAAATTTGCATGGACTGAAAAAAAACTTTGCTTCTGGAACCGAACTTGACCCCGGACAATGAACCCCATACAAGTCAATGGGGACAAGAAGTTCCGTGTTGTAAAATGATCGTAGTAAAGGATAAGGGGCTGTAAAAGGAAGCTAAAAGTGGATAAGAGCAGGATAGTTATATATACCATGTTTCCCGCAAGATAACACTGTAGTCAGACTCTTTTCTGGGTCTGCTCATTAAGCTTCTTGAACATTCACTGCTTTTCCTGCTCACCCTCTATGCCAGGGTCAGTGGTTGGTTGTAGAATGCTATTCATGCCCCTCTCTGTGTCAGCATCTGTGATTTTGAGAACCAGCACAGGTAAAACAGACAGCTATGGGCTGCAACCTTCAGCTGTCAGCTTTACAGTGGCTGGTTATCACAAAGAGAGGGGATCCCACTCTGTTTTTTTTTTTAATTATTTCCCCCCCCCCCATTTTTGATAACCAGCCAAAGTAAAGCTGACAGCTGGGGGTTGGTATTTTCAGGCTAGGAAAAGCCATGTTTATTGGCCCCTCCCAGCCTGAAAAGTAGTTTGCAGCTGCCCAGAATTGGTGCATCAGTTGAACCCGCTGTAGGCTTGCTGGATTGTCAGATTGTGGGACATAGCAGCACAGCAGTCCGGCAATCCAACAGTCAGTTCACTGTAGTTCACAGCCAGGGGCTCCCTCACTGCCCTCAGTGAAGTCAGATAAACTCACTGCTGGATTGCCAGACTGTCAGCTTGTGGAACGCAGCCGCACAGCAGTACGGCAATCCAGCAGTGAGTTCAACTGAGTTCACAGAGGGTAGAAGGGTAGCCACTGGCTATGAACTCTGGTGACCTGACTGCCGGACTACTGTGGCGCCGTGTCCTGCAATCTGACAGTCCAGCAATACGGCAGTGAGTTAACCGGTGATCAGATTTTGTACAGTGGAAACCCGGTATAACTTCCGATAAACTCAGTGACATCACCACTTCTCACAGCTGGGGGCTCCCTTGCTGTCCTCAGTGAACTCAGTTGCGCTTGTGGAATTGTGGAACCCGGCCGCGCACCAGTCGGGCAATCCAGCAGCGACTAGCTGTAAACTTTGATGGACGAACTGTTGAGCGGTCATGTCCCGGATGTGAGAAGTGCTCACCTGTCAGGTTTCTGTTAGTAGGTTTTTGCTATGCACTCTGGGGGCATGAGGTAAGGGCTGTTACGGTTGCTGCGAGCACTGGAGACTATGTCCAGATTTCTTGCTACTGCACATGTGCGAGCGCTGGAGACTAAGTCCAGATTTCTTGCTACTGCACATGTGCGAGCGCTGGAGACTAAGTCCAGATTTCTTGCTACTGCACATGTGCGAGCGCCAGAGACTAAGTCCTATCTTGGAGCCATTGCACATGTGCGGGTGACATCATCGCTGACACGAGGTCACATGTCTCTGACACCTTCTATGCCGATTGGTCGCTGGTCATGTGCTTGTGATGCCTTGCTCAGTGATAGGCCAGCATGACGTCACTCCTGTCGTTCTGGCAGCGGATTGGCTCTGGTGTCCTCCATCTTGGATGAGGCACAGAGTCTATATAAGACCCTGACACACGCCGCATGGCGCTCAGTCCTCTTGGTTCATGCATAAGAGTAGACGCTCTGTGCGCGTTCCTCTAGGCATTCCTCTGTCTATGCTAGGTGAGCGCTACCGGCAGGGTAGCGTTCTTATACCTTACAGCTTCGGCTGCTGTCCGTATCCTTACCTCTTAGGGGAGCGGACATAGGCAGGTGCCTGAGGCACATGGTCTGGCTGGGCCTTGTGGTTCATCTCGTACCGTTATCGAGAATCCCATCTTCCAGGGTACTAGCCAAACTATTCCTCAAGCATGTCTTTAGGCTTCACGGGATGCCAGATCGTATCATTTGTGATAGAGGCCCTCAATTTACTTCCCGTTTCTGGCGAGATCTTTGTAGCCTTCTGCAAATTGAGACGAATCTCTCTTCGGCGTACCATCCGGAGACCAATGGTTTGGTTGAGCATACCAATCAATCTATGATTATATACCTTCGACACTTTGTTGCTGAGAACCACGATAACTGGTCCTCCCTCCTACCCTGGGCAGAATTTGCCCTTAACAATTCGCTGGCTGAGGCCACTGGGCAGACACCGTTCGTACTCAATAATGGGCAACACCCTAGGGTACTGGTACCGTTTCCCGCTGCTGCACCTCCTCCTCTTGTGGCCGACTGGGCAACTAATGCCAGAGAGGTTTGGGATCGGACTCAAGAGTCGATCCAAGCAGCTAAGGACCGTATGAAGACGGTGTCCGATCGGTTTCGTCGCCCGGCTCCTGTCTTTTCTCCAGGGGACTTTGTGTGGCTCTCTGCAAAACATGTGAGACTTAGAGTGAGCTCTGTCAAATTTGCTCCTCGCTTCCTGGGTCCTTATGAGGTTCTTCGACAGGTAAATCCTGTAGTCTACCAATTGAAGTTACCCGTCCATCTTAGGATTCATGACAAATTCCATGTCTCACTGCTAAAGCCGGCTATTTTACCTCACGCTCGTGAAGTGCACTCTCCTGCCTCTGATTCCTCTCGCTCTAGCTATGAGGTATGAGCCATAGTTGGTTCTAAGATGGTTAGAGGGCGCAGGTTCTTCTTGATAGATTGGGAGGGTTACGGCCCGGAACATCGCTCTTGGGAGCCTGAGGAGGCTGTCCATGCTCCCGACTTAGTTGCCGATTACCTGCGTCGCCGGGAGGGGGGCCCTTGAGGGGGAGGTACTGTTACGGTTGCTGCGAGCACTGGAGACTATGTCCAGATTTCTTGCTACTGCACATGTGCGAGCGCTGGAGACTAAGTCCAGATTTCTTGCTACTGCACATGTGCGAGCGCCAGAGACTAAGTCCTATCTTGGAGCCATTGCACATGTGCGGGTGACATCATCGCTGACACGAGGTCACATGTCTCTGACACCTTCTATGCCGATTGATCGCTGGTCATGTGCTTGTGATGCCTTGCTCAGTGATAGGCCAGCATGACGTCACTCCTGTCGTTCTGGCAGCGGATTGGCTCTGGTGTCCTCCATCTTGGATGAGGCACAGAGTCTATATAAGACCCTGACACACGCCGCATGGCGCTCAGTCCTCTTGGTTCATGCATAAGAGTAGACGCTCTGTGCGCGTTCCTCTAGGCATTCCTCTGTCTATGCTAGGTGAGCGCTACCGGCAGGGTAGCGTTCTTATACCTTACAGCTTCGGCTGCTGTCCGTATCCTTACCTCTTAGGGGAGCGGACATAGGCAGGTGCCTGAGGCACATGGTCTGGCTGGGCCTTGTGGTTCGACTCGTAGGTGGACGTTACCGCTAGGGTAACGTTCCTTATACTGCGTCTGGCAGTTGTTCGTATCCTCGCACACTAGGGGAGCGAACAGAGGTAGGAGCTTTGTGCGGCTTACGCTGCTGTTCGTCTCTTTTGCACCACTAGAAGAGCGGACCTAGGCAGGTGCCATATCTAGTGGTTCGTGTCCTCGCACACTAGTGGAGCGAACGCAGGTAGGAGCTTTGTGCGGCTTACGCTGCTGTTCGTCTCTTTTGCACCACTAGAAGAGCGGACCTAGGTAGGTGCCATTTCGCACACATTGCCTTTGTCTCGTCTCTGTGATTATTAACAGAGATCATTCCACACACCCTCCAAGTAAGGGAGGAATTGCTTTACTTACTTATTATATCCTTCTGTGAGTTAACAGAGGTATTGCACTCTGCCATAGTCTGCAGCAGAGTCTTTGCACGGTGGACCTTGACTGTCTGATACTCCTTTAGGTTCTTATCAGACAGCCCCCCGTAACAAGGGCTGAGACACTGATTTCAGTAATGTGACACTTTTAGGCTGTGGGCTGTTGTTTTAATACAGTGTTTTATTAGCAGGAGGTTATCACTGCCCAGATGCATCCTTATCCAATCTTGCCCCCAGCACTTATTAGCAGCTTACTGTAAATATACAAATTACACAGAAAGCTGCTAATCAGTGGCATGGGTGGAATTAGGTTTGTGAGCAGTGCTACATCTAAAAAAACCAAAACCTTGATTTCAGTGATATGTCACTTATTAGGCTGCCTGCAGTTGTTTCAATACAATGAGTGTTTTATCAGCAGGAGATGATCACAATTGCTGCAACCAGTAAAGTAAATGACACATCTCTATACTCAGGATCTCTAGTGCTACATTATTTTGCTCTCAGATGAGGTAGCAAAAACCTGGTGACTGATTGCCTTTAAATAATTGTAACTACAACTGTGTCTAGTGCACTTTTTGCAATGCAGACAAGCCTTAAGGCTGCTTTACATGCTTCAATTTCTCGTGCGATCGTACCCGACCCGATCACTTGTGCGATATGGGCAATTTGTTGCCCATGTTGCACAAAGTCGGTAACCCCCGTCACACGCACTTACCTCCCGAACGACCTCGCTGTGGTTGGCGAACATCCTCTTCCTGAATGGGGAGGGATGTACGGCGTCACCGCGACGTCACACAGCGGCTGGCCAATAGTAGCGGAGGGGCGGAGATGAGCGGGACGTAAACATCCGGCCCACCTCCTTCCTTCCGCATTGCCAGCGGGACACAGGTAAGCTGCAGTTCATCGTTCCCGGGGTGTCACACGGAGCGATGTATACTGCCCCGGGAACGATGAACAACCGAGGCAGAGAAGGACGTGCGATTTTTAGAAAATGAGCAACGTGTCAACGAGCAACGATAAGGTGAGTATTTTTGCTCATTAACAGTCGCTCGTAGCTGTCACACGCTACGATATGTCAAACGGCGCCGGATGTGCGTCACTTACGACGTGACCCCGATGACATATCGTTTGATATATCGTAGCGTGTAAAGCCCGCTTTAGGGCTGCGCACAGACACAGTCATGATCCCTATTTGTGTATCTGGCTTTTTTCAGGAAAAAACAGCTTTACCTTGTAACAGTCTTATGTTTTTTAGTAACTTTAGTGGCTGACGCTTTCCAAGTATCATTACTAATACAATAAATGAGAGAAATTGCTGTGTATCTAAATGTATAGAGGACTAAACAGAGTCAGATATGGTAACTGGTTCTTTTCTAAAACTGACTTATAGAAAGAGTTTATGTTTTATTTTTCTAATAGGGTTCAGAAACTTGCAGCAGAAGTCTGAATGATGAGCACAAGGAATGATTTTCCTTTTTGTGCCCCCCATTCCACCTCACAGGTCTCTTCATATAGCAATAGGAGATTTTCCTCTTTGTGCCCCCCATTCCACCTCACAGGTCTCTTCATATAGCAATAGGAGATTTTCCTCTTTGTACCCCCCATTCCACCTCACAGGTCTCTTCATATA
Organism: Anomaloglossus baeobatrachus; assembly: GCF_048569485.1. Taxonomy (NCBI): domain Eukaryota; kingdom Metazoa; phylum Chordata; class Amphibia; order Anura; family Aromobatidae; genus Anomaloglossus; species Anomaloglossus baeobatrachus. Next base: position 507,091,707 of record NC_134354.1, on the reverse strand, counting down.
GCAATAGAAGATTTTCCTTTTTGTGCCCCCCATTCCACCTCACAGGTCTCTTCATATAGCAATAGGAGATTTTCCTCTTTGTGCCCCCCATTCCACCTCACAGGTCTCTTCATATAGCAATAGGAGATTTTCCTCTTTGTACCCCCCATTCCACCTCACAGGTCTCTTCATATAGCAATAGGAGATTTTCCTTTTTGTGCCCCCATTCCACCTCACAGGTCTCTTCATATAGCAATAGGAGATTTTCCTCTTTGTGCCCCCCATTCCACCTCACAGGTCTCTTCATATAGCAATAGATTTTCCTCTTTGTGCCCCCCATTCCACCTCACAGGTCTCTTCATATAGCAAAAGGAGATTTTCCTTTTTGTGCCCCCCATTCCACCTCACAGGTCTCTTCATATAGCAATAGGAGATTTTCCTCTTTGTGCCCCCCATTCTACCTCACAGGTCTCTTCATATAGCAATAGGAGATTTTCCTCTTTGTGCCCCCCATTCCACCTCACAGGTCTCTTCATATAGCAATAGGAGATTTTCCTCTTTGTGCCCCCCATTCCACCTCCCAGGTCTCTTCATATAGCAATAGGAGATTTTTCTCATTGCTCCTCCCATTCCACCTCACAGGTCTCTTCATATAGCAATATATTTTCCTCTTTGTGCCCCCCATTCCACCTCACAGGTCTCTTCATATAGCAATAGGAGATTTTTCTCTTTGCGCCCCCCATTCCACCTCACAGGTCTCTTCATATAGCAATAGGAGATTTTCCTCTTTGTGCCCCCCATTCCACCTCACAGGTCTCTTCATATAGCAATAGGAAAATAAAGCCGAATGCTTTCAGTATGTATGTAGGGGTCTGACCGCATTTATAGAGACCTTATGATTATAGCCATCTTCTAATAAATTCCACATAGCATCTCAACAATCAAATGCAAATAATTGAAGTGACATTTATTTTCCTATTTTATACAAGATTATATAAGATAACAGGAGTCGGTTAACATTTCTGAGGACATTTCCTATATCCTGCTCCATTTTAAATGATGTCTTTGTTTTACTGAGTGATTTCTTACAGAAGCTCATTTATTCAACTTTCCATCTGTGGTTAAAGTAAATGATTTGCCTCTACCTTATAATCAGACTGAATACTGTGTATGGATGTGGGATTCTCTGCTTCCACCTGTCATTATCTTTTAGTATACCATACATGCATTCCCTTCTTGAACATGAACACTGCTGTAGTGTACAAATATGCTATATGCCACATTATTGTACGTAATAGATACAAAAGAAATGTGAAGGTCAGTGTAAAACATTGTAATATCTTTACTCATATAATCAGTAAACCTTTCCACAGCCCTGTGATAATATTACGTTTATAGGGAACAGCTTTTCTTCATCATCTATTGTGCTTTATAATTTATGTTAAAGAGAATCTGTCAGCAGGTTTTTGATCTAACAGCAGCAATGATGTAGGGGCTGAAAACCTGATTCCAGAGATGTGTCATTTACTAGGCTTTGTGTTGCTGTTTCACTACCATGGCTAGGTGTCTTGTGTCTTCTAGTCAACTGCTCTGTGTAATCCTGCTCCCACCACTGATTAGCAGCTTTCTGTCAATATACAGTGTACACATAAAGCTGCCAATCAGTGTTGTGGGCGGGTTTATACAGTGCTCAGCTTTTGAACATTGCTAGATCTGCAGCAGAGAAAACTGTTTGTATGTGATACATGGCTGAACACAGGCTGTTTTTCGCTACATCATGCTGTTCCCAGATAACCTATCAAAAACCTGATGACAGATTACCATTAAATCTATGAGTGTCAAGTTATAAACTCTAAGGCCTTGTGTGCACGCTGCTTTTTTTGCTGCGTTTTTGCTGCCTTTTTTGGTGCAGTTTTGGGTGTAGTTTGTTGTCCTAAACTGCATGCATTTCCTTCTCCAGCAAAGTCTATGAGAAATCTGAAAGGCCTTGTGCACGTTGCTTCTTTTTTGCCTGCAGTTTTGGTTGCAGAAAAAAGAAGCAGCATGTCCCTTCTTTTCTGTGTTTATCCCTGCATTTTGCCATTGACATTGTTAAAAAACGCAGGGGCAAAAAGGCACCAAAACGTGGCAAAAATGCACTGAAAACACAATATAAACGCATGCGTTTTTTGATGCGTTTTTCGGTGGAGAAACAAAACTGCAGTGTGCGCACATACCCTTAGAGCTCGTGCACATGACTGTTTAAATTAATATCCATGGTTTTGACGGATAACACTTGTAGCAATGTTATTCTATGGAGCTGTGCACATGTCCAATTTTTTCATCAGACTCAGCAGTTTGAGGAAAAAGTTGATCACATCTTCAAGGTTGATCTGAGTGTCGGATAATTTTGGCAATGCGAGTCTATGGGCCAGTGGAAAACATCCGATATTCATGGACTGACTAAATGGAGAAGGTGAAGAACCTTTTTTTTGTTCTCCACCTCCAAGAAAAATGGATCCCACTATGATCAGACGCAGATCAAACTCCAATCAGAGCCTGGTCAGCATAATCAAACCATTTATCCAGCAAATAGATAGAAAAACAACGGCACATACCAACGAAGATCCAGATATTAACGTTCTTTATTTCATCCAACGGTGCAGGTAAAAAGCGGGAGGAGAGCTGGGTCCCCTCAGGACGACGGACGTTTCGTGCCCAAAAGCACTTCTACGGGTCCATACTGACTTGCAGGAAACCCTCCCTTTATAAAGGGGATCACCCAGTCTACATCACCGACAATAAAACAAATCAGATTGCAATCAGTACATAAATTGTGCACAGATAAAAACAAATGATACAGAATGCATAAGGGACATCCTTATAAACAGCCTGGAATACAATAATACACCACGTTTACACACAAAAATATATTTGTTTATAAAAAAATGTAAGAAAATATTTATAAAAAATATTTACATATATATAATATAATCAAAACATTTTCCGCAAATGTGGAAAAATCAGTCATGTGCACCTACCCTTAAGCGGGCTTTACACGCTACGATTTCGCTACAGCGATCTCGTTGGGGTCACGGAATTTGTGACGCACATAAGGCCGCTGTAGCGATATTGTTGTGTGCGACTCCTAGGAGCGATTTTGGATCGTTGCAAAAACGTCCAAAATTCGCTCCTCGTTGACATGGGGGTCCACTCCCAATTATCGCTGCTGTCGCTGGGGCGAAGTTGTTCCTCGTCCCTGCGGCAGCACACATCGCTACGTGTGACGCCGCAGGAATGAGGAACATCTCCTTACCTGCCGCCGGCCACAATGCGCAAGGAAGGAGATGGGCGGATGTTACGGCCGCTCATCTCCACCCCTCCGCTTTCATTGGGCGGACGCTTAGTGATGTCGCTGTGACGCCAAACGGACCGCCCCCTTAGAAAGGAGGCGGTACGCCGGTCACAGTGACGTCGCAGGGCAAGTAAGTACGTGTGACAGGGGTGCGCTATTTTGTGCGCGACGGGCAGCGATATACCCCTCTCGCAAAAACGATGGAGGCGGGTCTCATGCTAGCGATATCGGGACCGATATCGTAGCATGTAAAGCCACCCTTAAGCTGGTTTCAGACGTTCGTGTTTAATGAGGTACCAGTCACACGCATGGTTATGGTCATACGTGTGTCATACATGTGTCATATGTGTGTCACGCGTGTGTCACGCGTGTGTCACAGTGTGACATCCGTGTTTGCATACGTGTGACACATACCGGGTAAAACATTTGTCTCTGTAATGAAAAGATGTTCTATATTTACCTGTATCCAGCGATGTTGTCTCCGGCTCTGCTGCATCCCGCTCCTGATCCCCGCTCATTATTTTCATTGATCATTCACTGCCTGAGGATCTGGAAGCCGGAACATTGCGGGGACAGGCTGGGTACAGAACAGCCGAGGACAGCACCACCGGGAACATCACCAGGGACATCGCCGGTGGCAGGTGAGTATACAGCAGTTTGTGCAGTGACATCCAGGGACTCATCAGGGTTCCCAATGAACTCTCATGAACCCCTGGAGGTCACCATCGTGACACTCGCTGTAGCGCAGTTGTCGCAGGGGTGTCATCAGGAGGTCATCAGAGTTCATTGGGAAATCCGATGACCTCCTGGACGTCCCTGCACACACAATGCTGGCAGGATACTCACCTGTCACTAGCGATGTCCCCAGCCATGCTGTCCTCGGCGGTGCTGTCCTCGGCGGTGCTGTCTCCTTTGCTGTCAACGAGATGCCCCTGCTCCCAGCTGCTCACTGTGGTGAATAATCAATGAAAATAATGAGCGGGGGTCAGGAGCGGGACGCAGCAGAGCTGGAGACAGAATCGCTGGATACAGGTAAATATAGAAAATCTTTTTATTTAAAAACCCGTGTTTTCTCCGGTACGTGTCACACTGATGTCACACGGATCACATCAGTGTGCGGTCCATGTGACACCCGTGCTGCTGGAGAACAAACGGGCACGTCTCCGTGTGAAATAGCGGGGCCACCCGGTCCGTGTGAAAACACGGCCGTGTGAGAGTGCACAATAGGTAATATGGGTACGTGTGACATCCATGTTAAAAACGGATGTCACACGTACCTAAAACACGGACGTCTGAAACCAGCCTTAAGCTGTACAATACCTTTCAAACATTCTTCAGAATTACAAACTGTTGCAAGAAGATGTTTCCTTCCAAAATAAAGTCAAATTTTTATATTTATTATGTATCGCTTGGTGCTTGTTATACTAATATAATTATTGTCATGTTAGCAAATGAGTTTCCTCGGCACTGCCCTCTCTTCCCACCATAGTGACATGCTAAAAACATGGGTGCAAGACTCCATCAAGAAGCTTTATGTTTCAGTGTGTTTATGTCATAAAACAAATTACTAAATTAATTTAATATGTGAAAAGACTTATGCGTGAAGTGATACAACTGCGGCACTGCGTAGTTGTAAGTAATGTAATTGTGCAAAGTCCAAAAAAGTTATTTGGATCAGTTCACCTTCTCCATGCAGACAGCGCATGAGTCTTGCCTGTGTAGCAGAGTCCAGAGGAAACTATGAGTAAGATAAAATCCAGCTCTGAAATTCCATAAAAATTCTAACTTTAATCAGATGCTTCCAGGCATAGTAAAAATGCATTGGTCACATCAATAGAATAGGATAGAAAAATTAAAACAAAACGAGTTTTGGTGTTGTCACCTTATTCATTGAATACACCGAAAAGCATTTTATTTTGTGGTTTCAGTTAAATTTACCTGCTATTAAAATAATGTAGGAAAAGGCTTAAAAAATGCAACATATGCTATTATATATGCATTTCCTAAAGAGAAGAACATCCATGCATGGGGGCATGAATGGGGGGAGCGGTTAGTGTCTTCTTCTCCACTCCTATGCCTGCTCCTCTGTTTCTGCTACAAGTCACTGATTATTCAGTGACCTGCCTCCTTTTTCAAATTCTACAGCTCCAGCACTGCCATGATTGTGGTGGGCAGCGCATGCATAGTGTGATTCTGTGGGTGGTCTTAGTTCTTCAATAAAGTGGTGCCGGAGGGGGCACATGCGCAGATTTCAGCTCAATGACTTCTTCATTAAGCTGAAAATTTGATCCATACATGCGCTGCCACCGGCGGTACTTTATTGAAGACTGTGCGCAGTGTGATTCTACAGACTGTCTTCAATAAAATGGCGCTGAATGCGCAGATCGAGATTTTGACTTAAAGAAGAGGTGATTGAGCTGAAATCTCAGTCTGTGCATGCGCCGTATCTCGCACCATTTTATTGGAGACCTGCAGAGGCGGTGCAGAATTTCAAAAAGGAAGCACTGAATAACCAATGACTTGTAGAAGACCAATGCACACCAATGCACAGAAGAAACTTTAGAGGAAGATTATTCAACAACCACAGATCAGATTTCTTTCCTGCAGTTAACCATTTAATAGGCTTCACAGCACCATAATGGCCACGGCTTTATTTTAGAGTTCTACATCCTGCTGAAAAGTCCTCTTTAATTTCCTGGTAAGAATGAACTTCTGCCAAAAATGTTCAGTAATACAGTAAGATATGATTTATGTTATGTTGCAGGAAAAGAACAATACGTGACTGATAGTAAATAAAGAAAAGACAAGCAATTTGCAATAGGACTGTCTTTATCTCCATTTAATATCAAATAATATTTTTAAGGGCTTTGCATAACAATGGTGATTTGCACTGATTTGTACCTAATGTTTGGAGTGTGCTCTTACTGTACCTATCATATAAAGGTATAGGACAGCTGGTGATGAGAAATATCAGGGTCTGTCTATATAAGTCGCTATATGGCACTTAGCATGTTTGGTGCTTGGCGGTCCTTGAACTGCCTGTTTATACAGGCAGACGGTACTTCCGATGGGCACTGTAACAGCTCATTCAGTGCAACTAGGCAGCCATTGTTCTCTGCAGCACACATCCTGTTTACACAGAAAGATGTGCATTCGAGAATAGAGATGGCGAACCCGCAGATGTTCGGCGGGTCCGACTGAACTTTAAAAAAAGGCTGGTTCGGGCCTGAATTGAAGCCAAACATCTGTCCGGAAGCTGACCCCTACATAAGTCTATGGGGACCTGAGAATTGTGCTGTAAAATATTGGTAGAAAAGGCTAGGGGAATTAGAGCAGGACCTACTTATTGAGTCTCTCGTGTGGCTGTAATACTGCTTCTGGGTCTGATAATTAACCCTCATGCATAGTCACTGCTTCTCTCTGCACCCTCTCTGCCAGCGCCACCCAGAATTGTCACGTCTATTAGATGTGACAATCCCGGCACTTTACCTAGCTTATCCTGATTACCTTGGTACAGTGGCAATCAGGGTAATATAAAGGGTTAATGACAACTCACAGGTTCCACTAAACCCTAGATTAGTAATGGGAGGTCTATATTATACAGCTGACAGTGGTCACTCAGTCAGTCTCTGCTGGAAGTCTTAGAGGGTGCCATCTAGTGGCCGTAGCTACTTAATGGCCGGAAGTCATAAGTTACATCACAGTGCTTAATGCAAATCTGTGAGAGCCAGAACAAGGCTCTCATAGAGATGTATTGAGTTTTGACCTTCGGATCACTCCATGAAACTCTGAAAATGATGGCTAGTTACATTTCAGGGCAGCCTGACCAGAGCTCCACTGGAAAAGTATGAATGTGGCGGAAGGGGAGTATAAGGCTATGTGCCTACGCTGCAGAAAATTTGCTGAATTTGCCACGATTTTTTTGCGGAAATTCCACGGATTTTTCAAAAATCCGCAGCACAGCGAGTCCCCAGCAATTTCTATGGCATTTGGCGAGTGCTGTACCCATGCTGCGTTTTTTCCACAGCGGAAATAATGCGGATTTCCCTGCAGAAAAATCTGCAGCATGTGAATTGTTCCTGCGGATTTTTCCGCAGGATCCCATACTTACCTGCCTTAATAGCAGACACCGGAGTCACTTCCTCCGGGGCAGAGGAGCGCGGCGGAGCCAGGAGCAGGAGGTGGGCGGGGCCTGCACAAGCTCCGGTCATGTGACAGCTGGAGCTAGTTCAGGCCCGCCCACCTCCTGCAAAGTACAGACACTGACAGACACGGCCGGGAGAGTGATGTGCTGCATGATGGAGGTAAGTATGAACGCCCCGATCACTGCAGCATTTGTTCTGCATTGAGCATTCAGTGCCAAAGCCATGGTACTGTATCCTCAATGCAGAATGACCGCAGCATATCCGCAGGACATTCCGCAATACAACCACAGCACATCCGCAGCATGAAAACAGACAAAGTTGTGCTGCGGTTTTCTGGGAGCTCCTGCAGAATGTCCTGCAGATATATCCGCAGGACACTTTCCCCGTGGGCACACAGCCTAAGGCAGGGCTCAGGGAACTTGGACTGAAAGTACCACTCCAGCAGTGCAATAAAACAAGAAATGCTGGACTGCTGCTTCAATCATAATGATTTATTATAGCAGCCCATTAAAATCATGGAGCCAATGTAATCGTGGACATATAGGGCTTTTGTGTAAAACGTAAATTACATAACAAAAAGGAACAACATTAAAACCATACTGATGTCAGATCCCATTAAGAGAAATAGAAATACTATTCTACGTCCCTAACCAATCAATGGCATATCATCAGATATACTGTATTGTGCAGTGATGTTTGCATCCTAGACTGTGTCCCTTGTGTTTACGCAGCCTGGCTGAAGCCGTCAATCTCCAGTAATGTTTGAGCATTCCTTCCTCTAAGTTTTTCCAATATTAGCCTGTCCATAAAAGGTAAAATGCATGTTTTCTGCGTATATGTCACACTACTTTCAAGGCAGTCGAGACACTCCATTAAAATCGTCCATTTCTGCGGTATCAAGAGGCTTTTAGAACAGGCCAGAGATCGTTTTATGAATATGGTGAATAAGATCAAAGCGGACTGACCTCAAAGACTACTGATAATATAAATATTCCACAAATCACACAAACATGTGAGCCGTATTATAAACATATTTAATACCAGAAGTAGGGGCTCAAATAAATTGCTTGTTATTTGAACTTAATAAACTGGTTTTATAACGTTGCTAGGATTTGGATGGAGAATGTTACATCACCTAAGTTTACATTTGTATCATTAGAAAAATAAATGGAAAGAAATGAACATCTTTTTATCTGATTGGTTGCCAATTTCAGCAAAATATTCAGCAGTGTATTAAGCGTCCTATAGGCAATATGGTATTTCCAATGCAGTAGAAGGTTGCTCGAAATGAATTGCCACTGTGTCATATGAGTTAAACATTCTCTACCTTTTACACTTTTTAATATGTCTTTATATCAGAGAGTGTTTCTTTTATATATATATATATATATATATATATATATATGTATATATATATATATATATATATATACATATATATATATATATATATATATATATATATAATAAAAGGTAAAATGCTGGTAGAAGGAAGAAGCATCACTGTCCACAGCCCATGCAGAAAATCCAATTTATTTAAACGTGTGCATAAAAACCGCGGGGAAGAGACCGGGTGCAGCCGCTCAGAGGACGACGGCCGTTTCGCGCTTGCTTGCGCTTGTGTGGCGCCCTGGACTAGCCAGGTAGCCACAGACAAAACACACACACACACCCACCCCCGGACAGTTAGATTAGTCAGACACAAAGCCCTTGTTGCCTCCCTCCAGGGTCTGATGTCCACACCAGGTGGGGCGGAGCCAGGTGGTTGGCCCCACCCACCGAGGAGTTCACAGGCCTGGAGGCGGGAAAACAGTGAGACCAGTTCAGGAGGTGGAAGTGAGAGGAGTAAACACTTGAGGTGTCTGGGTCGGAGCCCAGGCACTGACAGCAAGGTTGGCAGATGCAGGAGTTGGTGGAACTCCGCAGAGCCGTAAGGACCAGGGCTGGGCGGTGGCCCACCGGTACCAGACCGGGGAATGGAGTGAAGCTAAGCACACCCAGGCAGGGCCATCGGACCCCAACCAGGCTTGGAGCTGCCGTCAATAGTCAAATCCGAATGTGACAGGAACCCCCGGGGTTCTCTAACAACCAAGTTCCGATTGAAGGCAACCGCTCACACCGTGAGGATATACAGCCACCGCCACCGGCTAGAAATCCAAGGGCCAGCGCCTGCGGGCAAAATGGGCTCCTCCGGTATCTATACACCGGGGAGCGGACTACCGTTGGAAAGCCATTGGAGTCAACACAGTACACAAAGGTGCAGGGAGAGACAGCCACCATCACCTGCCCGGGGAGAGACACAGCAGCCGGCTGTGGTACCTGTCCATCCAGCCGTTTGGTTTACCGGAGACTTTGTGCATCTCTTGCTGAGTGAGTACACCCGTGCCATCCGGCACCGCACCACGCTGTCCCGGCAACCCTGCACCTCACCAACCCTGCCTCCCCGTCACACCACCAGGCCCCGGGACCACCAACCCCTACCCACGGAGGGGGAAAACAACATCCCAGCTGCTCCCTACCATCGCTCCCGGGATCCCCGTCACCAGCAGCGGTGGTGCCCATCTTCACCACAACCCGTGGGTGGCGTCACAGACTAAATCCCCAAACAAACCACCCCCCTTTTCACTCACGGGCGAGGAGCACCGCTCGAGTCCCCGGATCCGGCCCACCGCTCGAGCCACCGAGCAGCAGCAGCAGCGCCGGACCCGAGCGTTAGCGAGTGCAGCGCCCTGCCGCCCGCGACACTTGCATCCAAGCATACATTGTACATTGGTGGTCAGTCAGACATCATTGTTCCTAGTGGAGCACATTCAGACACAGGACTTTCAGTCAGTACAGTTTCTGTCTCCGATTACACTGACTAAATGGATTATAGATGCCTTATTGAATGTCATTGGAAGTCTCTCGTTATGTTAGTTTATTACAATACTTCAAAGGGAGAGAATCTGTATTGTGTTGTATACTGGGAGAACAAGTCCATTTTCAGATTTTGCACAAATCGCTGAAAAAAACACACTTCTACAGGCTTGTATGGGCCTAAAGATTTGCATTGGTGCTAAAGTACACCTCACTCCATTCTTGGAATGCAATAAGACTTTACTGATGACCCAAGTCAACACTACGAATAGCATATTGAGAGATGCAAATGAGCAGCTAGTCGGCACTTTTCTACAAATATGCAAATCACATGCCTGCTCATTTAAGCTGAAAAATACAGAGGATTCCTGACAGTGTACATATTGCATACTATTTGGCAATTGGCAGTCACAAAGAGCGAATATAGAAAGTTATATTGAGCCAGGAAAATCCCGTAATGCCCCATGACAGATGTAACTGTTACAGAGTGGGTCAGGGTGTGTGGAGTGGGTACAGAAGCCGATCCTGCTCCGCAGCAGACACCGGTTGTGTTACAAAGCCAGTATTTGACTCTAACAGCAGCCACAGGAGCTAAGCTCCAATCATTACTGTTATCTAATTACATGCCACTATTAATGTCTGACAAAGGCAATTAAATGGAGCTCCCATTGGCTCCTCACCATTGAACTGATAGGTTACTATGGCAGCTGGAAGACTGCTGAAGACCCTCATGACTGTAATCTTGGTACTCCTGTGAAGACAAGTGGCGGGTTGTGCCTCATAGAAGGCCTCCTTTTCCAACATATACTGCAATACTTCGAAACTGCAGTACATAGAACATGCGATTTAATATGCCCAGTAACTAATGAAAAGTGTACACAAAAGCCATTCGACATACCGTATTTTCCAGTTTGTAAGATGCACTTTTTTTCCTCCAAATGGCATCAGAGACCAATTTGTGCACGCACCATCTCCTTAGCCATTTTCTTGAAGTCTATTGCGTCAGCGGCTGGCGATTCAATGGAGTCTGCAGTCTGCCGGCAGATCTATGGCACTCGCCACAGCCACAGCGACACCCTACGACCTCGCATTATTGCCGACCCTCTGCTGCTGCACACTGACCCTCTTGAGCAGCGACACCCCCTCCTCTGAGCCTGCTAGCAGATCAATGCACTCGCCGCTGTGACACCCCACATGCCCGCAGTATCACCGACTCTCCGCACACTGACCTTCTTAAGCCGTGACACCTGTTCCTCTGAGCCCGCAGCATCGCCGACCCTCCTGAGCCGCAATACCCTCTCCTCCAAGATCACAGCATCGCCTACCCTACCTCATGTCGGGGCTGCAGAAGTCTACTTACCACCAGTGCCAGAGGCTGAAGTGCAGCCTAGCACTGGCCCCCATGCTAAAGAAGTGCACAGGCGGCGGCTATTGCGATTTCGTACAAAAGCAATAGCCAGAGAACGACCCTGGAGAATTGCTGCTCAAGAGCTTGTGAGTGGAGGTGCCACCTGGGTCCGGGACCCATGGAATGGCGGCCGGAGTCAGCGATGTACCCTGGAGGGACCGCTGGTGCAAGTTGACCTTGACTGCCCATTGCAGTGATGGCAGCGGAGCTAAGTATTGAAAAATGTTACAGTACCAGTAGTTGCGAGGCCATATCATTGTTAGGTATCGGTGCTTTTGTTTGTTATTTTTCATAGTTTGTTATTTTCCATATAGAAAATGTTAGTAAATAGGTGCTAATCAACCAGTTTTAATGAAAAGAGTGAAAGTGACCTGATTTGCAAGCAAATTGTTGAAAAGTGTACAACCGGTACATGGACTTCGTTAAAGGTTTTACATAAGTAAATATGGACTACGGTCACAGGACTGGCTTGACCAACACGAACTTGTGTCTTGTATAATAGTTGCACCTCCTGTGCCAACCAGAGTCATCTAAAAGACAACACCCAGGACCTTAACCTGGTCCCGGACCCGCGGATAGGTTTCCAGGGCGTCAGGTTGTTTGGGTGGTGGGTTATTGGGATCCGGGACGTTGGGACTGGACTGTCACAGGAAGGGGCTGCAAAGGAGTAGGTTGAGCCTCCGTTACCAGAAAAACCGGTAAAAAAACGGTAACGTCCCACTGTTGGGCGACGAACTCTTAATAATTTTAGTAACGTTTAAGTGAAGTGCCTCCATTGTGTGGGATGGAACCCTTTAATAAAAGTGTGTGAACTTGTTATATTTTCCCTTTTTACAGTTCAAAAGCAAAACAAAAAAAACCTCTGGTGTCCTGTAGCTCAGAGACGAGCTACGTTTAACCAAGGGGGAATGTGACGCCCTGGCCTATCAGGTCATCAGAGGGTATTGTGCAATCTGCCCTTCTGCACAGTAGCCACTCCTCCTTGGTTACGGATCCTGGTCCTTTGGTGTTGCTAACAGCTTAGCCAATCAGAATCCTAGGAACACTTTACACTGTACCCACCAGACACACCATAGGGGGGCCTGAAGGGAATAGGGCCGCCCACTTGGGGGGTTAGTAGGGGAAAGTGAAAAAGTGAAAGGAGTGGTGGAGTGACTCTCGAGAGGAGAGGTCACGGTGTTGTGTGGGAGGACAGGAGCAGGGCTCCTCAGTACTAGGTGGCAGACGTTGGTCTGGGCCTGGTAGGAGCTGGAACCTCGGTCGCATGGGATTATGTCAAGGGGCACGGACTGCCGAGGAGGGCAGCCGGCGGCCTTGAGCCATCTCCAGGCAGGGGCCAGGGCATGACGGGGTACATGGACCCTAGGCCGGGAAGTAGCTTCACGCATCCCAGTAATTTACCCGACAGGGATGCAGACTTCAAGATTCATCCCCAACCCACTCCAAAATCGGGGTACTAGTGCACCGATGGGATATGACTTTCCCCAAATACAGTCCAAAGAAATCCTACGCGTGCACACTGAGAGCAAGCTCATGCCGTTAGCCACACGGGTGAGCGGGACCCGAAGAGTTTTATGCTTGAGGGTCCAACTAGAGAAAAAGGTGCCAAGGAAAGGGCCACAGGCTAACAGCAACACCAAGGGCACGGACCCAAGCGTGCTCCCTCCAAGCTGCAGTGGTGCTCAGAATTCTGGTTTACAAGCTGTCGGTGTTGTAATTCCTGGACTGAGTGAGTACACTGAAAAGCCCCTCTTCCTATCCCCAACGGCAACCCCAAACAGCAACAATCCAACAGGCCCCGGGGCATAAACCCCCTACCCACGGAGGGGTTAAACATCCTGCTGCTTCACCATCGTCACCGGGCTCCCCAACAGCAGCGGTGGTCTCTCACATTACCACGCACCGTGGGTGGCGTCACGAACTTCTAATCTCCCTGTACATATCCCCTCCTCCCTTTTTAAATTCGAGTGTCCGCGCGAACCCCCGGGTCCGGAGACCCCTCGAGCCACCGTGGCTCCGGATCCGAGCGGCTCGGCCGCTGGCACGGGGGTGGTACACTCCACTACCGCCGTTCCCCCAGTGAGCTAATATAAGAGGCACTAGGATTATATGACAGACCCTCCTTTTAACAGTAAAAATTATTTTTTCCTATTTTCCTCCTTCAAATTTGCGGTGTGTCTTATAATCCGGTGCATCTTATAAAATAAAAAATATGGTAACTGCAGTGTCTTTAGTGAAATTTAAAGGGCTCCCATTCGAAACTGAGTCTTGTACAAGTTACAGTAGAAGGGAAAACCCCTCATAATTGTACTTTTCCCATAAAAAAGGATGAGAAAATTATTAAAATAGCGACAAATTATAATCAGATGTTGTGCAAAATTCATTAGGGTTTAATAATTTAAAGATGGGTTTTCTCTGAGGGGATTTGCTAAGTATGATCTTTCTAAATTTGACATCTAGTAAGTTATATCTTTGACCCTCAATTGAACCTTCAAACTGTGAAATATGGGGGCTTATTTTTACAGATGGCTTTCATTAATCAAGTACACATTAAATATCTTTTTCTTTTAATAATTATCCTGGCTTTTAATATTACATTTTAATGGGAACCTGTCAGTAGTGTTTTTAAGCACTAAACCATTAGTTGCTGTTAGATTAGTTCTTAAAGTTGTCTTCATCTAATATATAAAGCTGAGTGTATGTATGTGTATGCCTGTGTGTGTATGTCTGCTAAAGGAATCTGCACTGTCGCATGTACAATCACGAAATTTTGCACAGACACCTCATATGACTCAGGGAACATCATAGACTATGTTTTGACGGGAAAATTTAACCCTGCACTTTACAATTACGCTCCAAAAACCTGCCTCCATTAAAGTCAATGGAGCTGGGAGCTACAGGTCATTAATAGGAGCTGTGATTGGTTGCCATAGGCAACGAAGAATATTCTTAGTATAAGAAGCTTATGTGTGACATAATATGATGTCAGTGGAGAGTCAGATAGAGACAGACAGGCATGAAAAGAGACAGAGAGAGACAGACAGGGAGAGAGACAGAGAGATAGCGACAGACAGGGAAAGAGACAGACAGAGGCAGACAGACACAGAAAGACAGGCACATACAGACAGGAAAACAGACAGGCAGAAATGGAAAGAGACAGACAGGGAAAGAGACAGACAGGGAAAGAAACAGACAGAGAAACAGACAAAGGCAGACAGGGAAAGAGACAGACAGACAGGGAAAGAGACAGACAGGGAAAGAGAGAGACAGGGAAAGAGACAGACAGGGAAAGAGACAGACAGACAGAGACTGGGAGAGAGACAAACAATTACGGGTACTACAGCTAGTATATAATATTATGAACAGGATTTTTGAAAATAATCAGCTCAGTCACCATGGATGCTCTTGTCTACAACTTCCACATAGTAATGCTGGGTGTACTTACTTTATGAACACGCTGCACAAGGAGTGATAGTAGAGATTGGTGATTTTATTACAATGGAATTTCTACTTGAATATACAACATACTCGTACTCATTTGTGAGAATATCTATTTTTCTAAAGCCCCTCCATGCGGATTTAGCAAAATGGCATCCGGCTGGTTGAATTAGAATTTTGCCAAATCCTCTCATCTTTAGCTGGCTGCTTTTCAAGAAATGATATTACATGTGTTTGAGATAATGTTCCCTGTCATCTGAGATGTCAATCACCCCTTATTAGGTTGTCTTAGGAAATACCAAACGGTTAAGTCTCCTTGACTCCAGCAAGGTAATTTAAACACAGTGTATGTGGTAAGTAAACTGATTATTTTACAATATAGTTCACTCTTTTTATTTTCAAAGTGTAATTGTTACTTCTTGAGAATTTGCAGCAGAACGTCTGTGTCGGCCTCTAGCTCCTCCCTCCTCCTCCTTTCTCGATATAATTTGTGAGCACCAACTGACATTTCATATGTCAGTTAAGGGAATATATGTATACACTAAAGACAAATAGTTCTTGTGAATTGATAATATTGAGAATGATAAGACAAGGAAGAGAAAGAAGCAGATTTCTCATGTAAGATATATTACAAAGTTGTATATTTTCATTTGCACCATTGATTTCTGAAATAAAAATGAAAAAGGCTGTTACTGTTTAATGACAGCTTAAGTGAAGAAATATCAGGAAATTCATGTTACAAGTGTACACATGGTTAACAGCAACTTCAAATTGTATCACAATGCAAAAAATAAGGTATAACATAACCCAGTAAAATGCACGATGGACAAATGCTGGAGACATTTAAATTATAATCCACTAATCCTGTTAGTGCATAACAGGTCATATTACCAATGGAGACATTGTCAGTCTTTACCCAAAAGCAACATGAGTGAAATAATATTAATTAAGAAGCCCGGATCTTTGTTTACTGTAAAAGCAGTCCTTGAGTGAGGGTCTATCGGACACCAAGAACATTAGATTGTCAATGGACCCTGACTCTGTTTTCTGGTGCTTCAATACTAGGGACCCAATCCATCAAAGCAATTTCGCCAGAATTCCAGCTTAAATTACTTTGAAAAGTCTAAAAAATTTTGTGAAGTTGCACAAAAATGTTGCTATATTTGTAATTTTCACATAATTTTCTACCAAGTATGCTAAAATGGATGGAATTAAGTGGAGCTTGGTGGTGACAGGGCTTGGGGGTGTTGAAGTCCGAGCTTTTCTAATTCATAGTGAGCTGTAATGCTCTGTAGGCAGGAAATGTAACTCTAGTCAGGGACTGGTGTAAGTTTTCTGATAAGGCATGCAACTCGTCAGACACTCCTAATTTATGAAGAGGTGTGCACCTCGTCATATTCATAAATCAGGAGCGTCTGACTACACCACACCCCCTCATCAAGACTGGATAGAAAAATCACTGCTTTTGATTAATTTGAGCCTTTAGATCTAAAATTTTATTTTTCTGGTTTAAGCCAAATTTCATAAATCTATTTTATAATAAAATCCTCTTCATTGCAATTATAAAATTTTATTTAATTTATTTTTATTTAATTTTCTTTCCCTATTTCTACTACTTTTCAATTTTTAGCACATTTCATGCCTTTATTTTTTTGTAAAGTCACTTCATCATTTTACTTGATTGCGTAATATCTTTTTGAGGCTGATTTACTTTGACTTTTACCTTCAACCTTCTCAAATATATCTTTGCTATCCATCACTTTAACTATTTTCAGCTTTAATACACTTTTATCACATTTTATTTATTGCTCATCATCTATCATTACATGTTCATTTCAATTTATTATGACTGCCGTCTTAAATTTGTCAAGAGCCGCAACTTCATTATCAACCATTTTCCTTCATTTCATCTTCTCCCTTATTGCATTTTATTTCACTCTAATCATGCTATTTTCCCAGATGTATAGTATTCCACATTTGTTTCCTGTCCATATCACCATTAGACATATGAAACATCAATATAACCAGGCACTCCAATATGGTGACTCAACAAATTTATTTTTGAAAAGCAGCTAATCCAGTATAACATAAATGTTTCGGTCTTAAGTTTAGACCTTCATCATTAAAACATGCTGTTGTGTAAAACTGTTTGAGAGTAGTGTAGGAGGTACACGTGGTATCCACCACTGTGAAGATGACTGTGTGGGGGGCAGCGTGGGAACATCATACTGGATAAGGGGGCTTTGTAGTGACAAACTGTGTAGGGGAGCTTTGTGGGGAAATTATACTATGGAGGGGGGCTGTGTAGGGAAGATCATAGTTTATGAGGGGCTATTTATCAAGGTGCAAGGGCTCAATAACAGGATTGGTATGATTTATGAACTTTAGTAAAAGCAGTAAATGATATGGTCTGGATTTGCTGCTACAGGTAAGAAGCAGGTATCACGCATAACACACGGAGAACACACGTGTGCCATAAACACGGCACACGGAGGGCAATATGCACCTTTGAGACATCTGTGAAAAACGTGCGTGATTTTCACGGACATGTGAAGGAGGCCTAAGACTGATCATTTCATATGGACCAAGGCAACTGGATTATTGACTACAGAGGATGTTTTGGCACTTGGAATGACCAGAAGTGCATAACATTAGGTAATTAAATTTTTAAATATATTTCTATCATTTGTTTGCTTTTTTTAAGTTATCCATGCACTTTTTGAGCTTAAAAACTAACAGGCAGGTAGGTGCTAACTGAGGAAACTACCTGCCTATTGTGAATGGTGCCAGCTCAGAGTGGTCAATGACCTCTCCTGCCAGCGATTCAGCTCCTCCATGTCAACAGGGCATCTCTCCTTCTTCCGGGCTTTTCGATGGAGTTTGACTGCTGACATCTGGCTGATTGACAGCTGGCTTCCCTCAGTTAGGCAACAGGTAGATGGCTGTCAATCAGCATGACATCGGTAGTCACACCCGGTGACTGAAGCATAGTAGAAAAGAAGTCAGTCAGTGACCTTTGTGTGCCAGTAGAAATCATCAACAGGCACAAGAGGCAGGTAGTTAACAACTACCTGTCAGCTCTTAGGCCAGAAGTAAAAGAAAAATGTCTTTGATAACCCCTTTAAGTCACTTTTCTTTTTATGACATGTGGAATTTCTTGATGTTTTTTGCACCACATTTTCCAAATATGACCTGACTGCTTTAAGAAGTTTGCATAAAATAAAATAAATAAAAATTAAATAAAAATTCTAAAATAAATAAATAAAATTATAAAAATAATAGAAATAAAAATTCTATTTTTTGTAACTTTTAACTCAAAAAGTCGCCGATTCTGCTAAAGTGTTGCAAAAATTCTGCAAAGGCACATAAAATCACTCCAGGTGAACTCGAGTAAATGTGCCCAATTTTTAAAAAAAATCACAATTGTATAATTAGTTGAAAACACCAAACCTCACCTACAAAGATGTCCATAACAAAAAATAAATAGCTGTAAAACAGACATCAGAAATCGTGCAGGTAAAAAGAAGAAGAATAAGACGCAAATGAAAATCGATGAAAAATACCAAAAGCTAAAAAAGAAAAGGTGATAATACAGAAAAGAATGTGTCTGCTAAAAGTAATAGCCCTTTCATTACTACAAAAGATAAATGTGCAAAGAATTTAGTGTGAGAATTAAACTCTGATCATCGGTTTAAGGTTCTAAGGCTCGGATGAAACTATAATATTAACACTCCTGAAAACTTTTTCCAGATCTACATAGAGTGAGTGTTAGCAGGAATTAACACTGTCAGACCTGTGCTCTCATAGTATACAGCACAATGTCATTTGTTAGTAAGACTGGATTAGCTACATTACCGGACAGCTATTTATCACTGGCTTAGAAGCACCGGAGAGCCGCTCTGCATTTCACTAACCAGCTTTATTAATATTTCACTATTTCATCTGACATTATTTGTTGCATAGTTATCCAGTTAGAATGAAAGTGGAATCCAGGCTGTCCAGGACTATAGTAGTGTGCTTATGGTAACCACAGCATAACAAATGTCCCTGCTAAATGTAATGAGAACAGACTCCTACGGCCTGTAGTGAACCCGAGCATTATGGCATTGAGCCTTATGCTGTTGTTTTTTATACAACTATTATCTGATTAATTAATCAGAACTCATTCTTCCCAAGCAAACATTTATTTCTAGATATAAATACCAGTTGCTAGAGGTTTCTTATTTGTGGTTCACATCTATGACCTCTACAATGTCTCATGGTGGGTGGGTTTTTCCTTTACATCCGCGACCTAAGAAGACAAACTGCTCTGTTGTGTAATAGTTGTATGAAAAGGAATATACACTGCCATATAGGCTTCGTCACACTGTATTTATCAGGACTGGTGCGAAAGACAAAGTTTTGATGAGGTGGCATCCATGTTGGAGACAGCCTGCCTTAATTCATCCATGTTTCTTAATTAATTGGGCACATCTGAAAAACGGCGTGCACTTTGCCAGAAGTCTAAAGCCTGCTTTACACGTTGCAATTTTGCATACGATATCGTATGCGATTTGCAACGCCCCCATCGTATGTGTGGCACGTTCAATTTGTTGAACGTGCCGCACAAACGATTAACCCCCGTTACACGTACTTACCCGTCCATACGACCTAGATGTGAGCGGCAAACGTCCACTTCCTGGTGTGGGAGGGACGTTCGGCGTCACATCGATGTCCTGCGGCAGCCGGCCAATAGAAGCGGAGGGGCGGAGATGAGCGGGACGTAAACATCCCGCCCACCTCTTTCCTTCCGCATTGCCGGCGGGAGCCGCAGGACGCAGGTAAGATCTGTACAATGTTCCCGGGGTGTCACACACTGCGATGTATGCTGCCTCGGGAACATTGAACAACCCGACGTGCAATTCGTCAGGATTCAACGACGTGTATGCGATGAACGTTTTAACGTTCAATCGCAATCGCACGTACCTGTCACACAATACAATGTACCTTACGATGCCGGATGTGCGTCACTTACGACGTGACCCTGCCGACACATCATAAGATATATTAATATAGAAGAATGAGGGCAAAATGTAACCAATAATTAAGGCATCAACAAAGACTACACCCTTTTGTTTGATATAGAGACAAGAGGACTGTGGGAATAGTAGTCAGGAGGTCATAAAATGACCAATTCAAAATGACAACAATTACTGCTTTTTTGCAAAAATATAACAAGTGTTTTATTAATATAATAAATAGCAAAAAAGTGACATGACATAATGACAACAACATTAAACAGAGATCAGGCTAAGGAAGGTGGGTCCCGAGTAAAACGGGCACGTTTTACTCGGGACCCACCTTCCTTATTATGGGTGAGTGCAGCACAGGGACTTTGTGTATGATAATGTGATGTATTTTGATTAATGCCTGTCTCTGTTATAATTGTGGTGTGGTAAATGGTCTGACTCTTTGGATATTGGGCCCCCTATGTATGTTGATCCCCTTTGGTGCACACTATAACAGGTGTGCACACTCTGGATCATTGATGTTTATTTGGGCCCAGTGTCCAATGTTTTCTCTGGCCATGTCCCACCTATCACTTTGGTGATCCTGCTTCCCCAATGAAGGGTGGACTCCTGGTTCTTTTGTGTCAGTGACACCTCCTTGCTCTAGCCTGATCTCTGTTTAATGTTGTTGTCATTATGTCATGTCACTTTTTTGCTATTTATTATATTAATAAAACACTTGTTATATTTTTGCAAAAAAGCAGTAATTGTTGTCATTTTGAATTGATCATAAGATATATTGTAGCGTGTAAAGTGGGCTTTACTTCAGTCAAGCAGTAAGATTTCTGGCAAAACGCGAGTTATAACTCCTCAATGCTCATGAATTAGAAGAGCTGTGGCATCACCCCCGCCCATTATCCCCTCCCTATTTTGGCACAGTTGGATGAAACTGGGGTGAAAACCACGAAAGTCGCAGCATTTTTGTGCAACTCCGCATTGCACAAAAGTTTTGCAACTTATCAAAGTGTTTTATGACAGAAATCTGATGACAACATATTGATTAATCACCGCCCTTGTGTTTTAGATCTTATGTATTCCATATGAAATCAGAGATATAGGCCTCAATTCATCAAGAATTTCCCGATGAGTCAAATGTTTCGGATTCATTAAGAGACATTTCTCACAAGTCAGTGACTTAAGCAGGATATCTGTTATGAACAACACTACAGCTCATCATGAATTAACCCCTTAGTGACGGAGCTAATTTTCACCTTAATGACCAGACCAAATTTTGCAATTCTGACTAGTGTCACTTCATGAGGTTATAACTCTAGAACGCTTCAACGGATCCCGGTGATTCTGAGATTGTTTTTTCGTCACATATTGGACTTCATGTTAGTACCAAATTTAGGACAAATTTTTTTGCGTTTATTTGTGAAAAAATATGAATTTTGGCAACATTTTTGAAAATTTTGAAATTTTCAACTTTTGAATTTTTTTACCGTTAAACCAGAGAGTTCTGTGACACAAAATAGTTAATAAATAACATTTCCCACTTGTCTACTTTACATCAGCACAATTTTGGAAAAAAAAATATTTTTTGTTAGGAAGTTAGAAGGGTTCAAAGTTTATCAGCAATTTCTCATTTTTACATCAAAATTTACAAAACCATTTTTTTAGGGACCACATCACATTTGAAGTGATTTTGAGAGGCCTAGATGACAGAAAATACCCAAAAGTGACACCATTCTAAAAACTGCACCCCTCAAAGTACTCAAACCCACATTCAAGAAGTTTATTAACCCTTCAGATGCTTCACAGGAACTAAAGCAAAGTGGAATGAAAAAAGCAAAAAATAAAATTTTACCTAAAAATGTTGCTTTACCCCAAATGTAATCAATTTTAGAAGAAATAACACAACAAAATGGACCCCAAAACTTGTTACCCACTTTCTTATGAGCGCGGTGATACCCCATAAGTGGTCAGAAACCTCTGTTTGGACAAATAGGAGGGCTGGGAACACAAGGAGCAATATTTGAAGTTTGGAAAGCAAATTTGGCTGAAATAGATTGTGGGCACCATGTTGCATTTACATGTCCGCTAAGGTACCTAAACAGCAGAAACTCCTCACAAGTGACGCCATTCTGGAAACTAGACCCCTCAAGGCTTCTATCTAGGGGTATACTGAGCATTTTGGACCCACAGGTACTTCACAGATTTTGATAACGTTACGTTGTCATATTGAAAATTTTCATTTTTTTCTCAAAAATGTTGCTTTAGCATTAATTTTCTTACTTTTTCAAGAGGTAATTCCAAAAATTGGACCCCAACGTTTATTACCCACTTTCTTATGAGCGCGGTGATACCTCATATGTGGTCAGAAACCTCTGTTTGGGCAAATGGGAGGGCTGGGAACACAAGGAGCAATATTTGAAGTTTGGAAAGCAAATTTGGCTGAAATAGATTGTGGGCACCATGTTGCATTTGTAGGGCCCCTAAGGTACCTAAACCCCCCACAACTGACCCCATTTTGGAAACAAGACCCCTCAAGGAATTTATTTAGATGTTTAGTGAGTACCCTGAACCCCCAGGGGCTTCACAGAATTTTATAGCGTTGAGCCATGAAAATAAAAAAATTAAATTTTAACACAAAATTGTTACTTCAACCATGTAGCTTTTTTTTTCACAAGGGTAAAAGGAAAAAAACCACCATAAAATGTATTGTGCAATTTCTCCTGAGTTCGCCGATACATCATATGTGGCGGAAATCAACTGTCTGGGTACACGGCAGGGTGCGGAATGAAAGGAGCGCCATTTGACTGCAAAATTGGCAGGAATCATTAACGCACGCCATGTTGTGTTTGGAGACCCCCTAAAGTGGCTAAACAGTAGAGCTCCCCCACAACTGACCCTATTCTGGAATCTATACCCCTCAAGGATGTTATCTAGGGATATAGTGTGCATTTTGAACCCACAGGTACTTCACAGAATTTTATAACAATAGGTTGTCATATTGAAAATGTTCTTCTTTTTCACAAAAGTGATGCTTTAGCACCAAATTTTCCACTTTTACAAGATGTAACACCAAAACGTGGACCCCTCATTTTGTTACCCACTTTCTTACGAGTCCAGCGATACCCAACATGTAGTCAAAAACGTCTGTTTGAGCAAACGGCAGGACTTGGAAGGGAAGGTGCACTTTTCAAATTTTGGATTATTTGATTTGCAGAGCCTATGTGTTATCAGAACAACTGAAAACCCACATAAATGGATTTGTACATTTTATCTTGGAGTGAAGGGCAAAATGTGGAGGAAAATACCGCCAATTATATGGCAGACTTGTGCTTGTTCCAGAGATGAAGGAACACCAGGAGGGCTAGAAGGACACGTTAATTTTTCAGAGACTGGTCGTACAATGTCTGTTTAGCACCATCAATCCCTATATGAGGGACAATTGTGCCAGCCGACATGGTACATCATAACAGGTTCCTACCTGCCAAGGTCGGAACCGCTATATGCACAAAACAACCAGTCCCCCACAGGGTTATAAAAGTATTGTCCAGTGCAGGAGGTTCGGCAAGAACCATGCAGTAAAGCCCATGGTGTAAAATTACAGAACAGCTTCAGATCCTCCAATAAAATTATCATGCCCGCATCACCAAGACATAGTTGTAATAGCAGTCAGACTAAGATGACTGGTGCTAACACTTTGTGAGTGATCAAATCTTGGAATTATTTGTCAGATGATCAGATGTTTCAAGAACATTTGCGGGGTCCACATTCTGGAGTACGCAGACGTGGGCATATGACGAGAATTTGTCTGCATAACACTTCGGTATGTGAGTGATCAAGTCCTGGAATTATTTGTGAAATGGGGTAAAATGTGTTTTACTGATGAAAATAGTAAATTTTATTTGACAAGTAACACAGGGGCTCACTACACAGGAAATATAAATGTTGTGAAAGAAAAACCCTACCACACAATTTGGGAATAGTGTATGACGTCTAATAATTGTGGGATGTGTGGTAGATCTCGAAGCAGGGGGTAACACAAAGTCCTGGCTGGGAAGGGCACATGATGGGACAGTAATATCTAGATTCGCTCCTATTGCCCTGTTTGCTGCAGACCCGGCACCTTTTTTTAGGACGGTTTTGGGTGGGAGTAGGAGGCATGAGACGCATAAAATGCCATTCCGTTAGTCTCCGGGCATCCTCTGACTCAAAGGCTGCCTCTGGTGCCGCTGAGTCAAACATGAGGGACTCAATAATTTTTTCCTGGTATTGCAGAAATGTGAGGGCCCCTTGTGATTTTTTATACAGTACAAAACTGTTGTAGGTAGCAATCTGTATCAGGTAGATTGCTACCTTTTTGTACCAGGCCCTCGTTTTCCGCTTTACCAGGTATGGTTGGAGCACCTGGTCAGACAGGTCCACACCACCCATAAACCTGTTGTATTGGGTCACACAGAAGGGTTTCTGTTTGTCCCTGGTGGCTCCCCTCTCTCTGACCGACACAGTGGTGTCCTCATGCAGGGTGGTGAGCATGTAGACGTCCTTGCGGTCATTCCACTTTACGGCAAGCAGTTTGTCACTTGCCAGTGCGAATGACGCCCCCTTCTCTACACGTCTGGACACTAACTGTGCCGGCAAACCAACACGGTTTTTCCTTATTGTCCCACAGGCCCCTGTATTTGCAGCATGGAGGGATTGGTATAGGGGGATACTAGTGTAGTAGTTGTCGGTGTACACGTGGTAACCTTTACCAAGAAATGGCGTCATTAGCTCCCAGACAATTTTTCCTGGGATGCTAATTGTCTGGGGACAGTTGGGTGGGCTTATTTGGCGGTCCCTACCCTCATAAATGATAAAGTTACACGTGTACCCGCTGGTGCTTTCGCACACTTTATATAATTTTGTGCCATACTTGGCTCTTTTGGAGGGAATAAACTGACGGAATGAGAGACGGCCCTTGTAGCTCATTAGGGACTCGTCAACCGAAACATTCTCCTCTGGGCTGTAGGAAGTTAGGAAGGACTCTTTCAGGAGGGATATTAGGGGTTTCAATTTATTAAGGCGGTCATAATTGGGGTCAGTTCTTGGGGGGACTTGGGAATTATCACTAAAATGGAGGAATCTCAATAGGGTCTCATATCGGGTTCTGGGCATTACGGCTGCAAATACAGGGGTGGCGTGGACAGATTTGGTTGCCCAGTAGGAGCGTAAACTGGGTTTTTTCACTATTCCCATGTTGAGGGTAATGCCTAAAAATTTTTTGATTTCCGGGACGCTTGTGGGGATCCAGGAACGGGAATGGACAGATGTTGGCTTTTGGGCAATATATTGGCGGGCGTACAAGTTGGTGTGGTGGGTGATAAGCTCAAGTACTTGTTGGTTAACAAAAATTTGGAAAAAATCCAGTGGGGCAAAATTGGTGACATTTATTTTTATGCCAGGGTCTCCTATGAAAGGGGGAATTTGTGGGGTAAAGGACGGGTCGGGGTTCCATAGAGCATGGGGGACTGCAGAACTAGGTCCTGCCCCTGACGCTTCAGCAGTGGCGACTGGCGGGGTGTGGGACCCCGTGGAGGAAGCCGAATCATCACCGCTATCCGAAAAATCTCTTTCTGAGGCCGATTCGGTCTCTGACCCAGAACTGCCGGAGGCAAGCAGGGAGTAAGCTTGCTCTGCCGTAAACATCCTGCGGGCCATGGTTTTTGTTTTTATCCCTGGCTAACAAAAAATAAACCTAAACCTAACACTAGTATTTTTTTTTTTTTTATATATATAAACCCTAAATTTTTTTATAAAGATTATAAAAAAAAATATTTAGGGGAATGATGCAGCGAAGGATGACGGAATGATGGAGAAGGGGATGATCACAGGGGGGTGATCAGAAAAATTGGGAATAGATTATGATGATCTTTGTGAATTTATAACTTTTTCTCTCTATATGGCAGCACGTAGTCTCTCTCTCTTCTCTCCCAGATCAACTACAAGGGAGAGAGGAGAAAGGCAGACCTAAATGCTGCCATATTTATCAAATATTGGCATTTTGACTACTGTGATAGGATCTATCACAGTATTCAAATCTAAACAGCCAATCAGAATTTTTTTTTTTGTTGCCGGGTGCAGGAGGCAGATTATGCCAAGCACACTGCGCATGCGCCCGCCATTTTCCCGGAGAAGGGAAGAAGGGGGGCCGCGGGGGACCGGGGGGCCCAACGATTCTTTATTGAGGTACTGTGCGGGGGCGGTGGGGGAATGGGGGATCCCAGATCGGGTGGGAGATACCGGGATATAGCGGATCGGACTCCGGTGGACCGGAGGGAGGGATCTGGAGAACCGGAGGGGGCTCCGGGGGACCAGACAGCTCCGGTGTACCGGTGGAGGGGTCAGGGGGAGGACATTTCCCTCCGATCTGAAATGTTTGATCATTTCAGATCGGAGGGAAATGAATGCGGCGGCGGCGGCAGCAGCAGTTTTCAGCGCGCGTCGGCGCCATCTTGCAAGGTCTGGAGAACCGGAGGGGGCTCCGGGGACCAGACAGCTCCGGTGTACCGGAGGAGGGATCAGGGGGAGGACATTTCCCTCAGATCTGAAATGTTTGATCATTTCAGATCGGAGGGAAATGAATGCAGAGTCGGCGGCGGCGGGAGTTTTCGCCGCGTGTCGGCGCCATTTTGGATGTCCGGGGTGGGGTGGGGGGGTGGGGGTTGATTTTCTCCGGTACCGGGGGCTTTGGGGGCACTAGGGGCTTATATTTCTTTATCATCTGACATGTTTGATCATGTCAGATGAGAAAGAAATTAGTAGTATTTGCCATTTTTTTTTTTTTAATGTGACCGGCGGTATACGGTGTATACCGGAGATCACATTATCGGGGTCCAAAAAAAACACCCCGATTCATAATCTTGGGGGTCTCAGCTACCCCCGGTAGCTGAAACCCCCGAGATTTTCCGTCACTGGGGGGCGCTACAAGCTTTTTCCGGCCTGACGTCTCAAGACGTCGGAACAGAATAAGTACCCTGTTTTTCCAACGTCTTGAGACGTTAGGCCGTCGCTATGGGGTTAAATGAGCTGTGGTATTACACCTTCGTCCCAATTCCAACTCTGCCTATTTACGAAAAAAGTGTTTATTGCCTTGCTATATTCTGAGACCTATCGCTTTTTATTTTCCCATTGCATGAGCTGTGTGAGGGCTTGTTTTCTGCAGTATGAGCTAAAGTTTTTATGAATACCATTTTGGACTATGTAACATTTTTTGATCGCTATGTTCTTCGATTTTCAGGTGGCTAAGAGAACGAAAACCAACAATTTTTAAACCGTTTTTTTATTTTTTGTCTCACCATTCACCATGCAGAAAAAGGCAACTTTATTCTTCAGGTCAATATGATAGCAGTGATACCATATTTATATAGGATTTTTTATACTTTGCTACTTTTGCACACTAAAATACATTATTACAAACAATTTGTTTTTACATTGTCATACTCTAATAGCTGTAACTTTTTATTTTTAGTCGACGGAGCTATATAAGGGATTGTTATTTGTTAGACAAGATGACGTTTTTATTGATACCATTTTTTGTATGGGATTTTTTTTATCACTCTTTATCCTTTTTTGTGTGTCAGTATGACGAAAAAGCTATTTTTTTGGTATGTTTTTTATTTATCTTTTTCCTGTGTTTAGTACCAAACAGTTTAAAAAAATATGACAGTTTTATCGATTGGTTCATTCCGGATGCGGCAATCTAATATATAAAGCTGAGTGTATGTGTGTGTGTGTGTGTGTATGTATGTGTGTATGTATGTCCGCTAAAGGAATGCGCACCGTCACATTTACAATCACGAAATTTTGCACAGATTCCTCATGTGACCCAGGCAGCGTCGTAGACTATGTTTTGACAGAATAATGTAACCCCGTGCTTTACAGTTAGTCTCTAAAATCCTGCCGCCATTAAACTGAATGGAGGTGTGAGCTATAGATTATTAATAGCAACTGTCAGTGGTTGCTATAGGAACAAAATAAACTGTTAATTGAAGCTTATGTGTGAGGTTATATGATGTTGGTGGAGAGATGGATAGAGAGACAGAAAAAGACAGACAGACAGACACAGACAGAGACAGATGGGGAAAGAGACAGACAGACGGGGAAAGAGACAGCCCTGGAAAGAGACAGACGGGCAAAGAGACAGATCAGGAAAGAGACAGCCCTGGAAAGAGACAGCCGGTCAAAGAGACAGCCAGGCAAAGAGAGAGCCCTGGAAAGAGAGAGCCCTGGAAAGAAACAGCCATGGAAAGAGACAGCCGGGGAAAGAGACAGCCGGGGAAAGAGACACGCAGGGACAAAAGACAGCCCTGGAAAGAGACAGCCCTGGAAAGAGACAGCCGGGGAAAGAGACAGCCGGGCAAAGAGACAGACCTGGAAAGAGACAGACCTGGAAAGAGACAGACCAAGACAGACGGAAAAGAGACAGACAGAGAAAGAGACAGACACACACACACATAGAGACAGACACAGAGATAGAGAGAGACAGACAGACACAGTGATGGAGACCGATAGACTGATACAAATACAGACAGAGATAGAAATAGTCAGACAGTCATAGACACAGACAGACAAGGAAAGAGACAGACAGAGAGACAGACAGACAGCGACACACAGACAGAGACTGGGAGAGAGACAGAGAGACAGTTACTATCCCGGGCAATGCCCAGGTACTACAGCTAGTATAAAATATGTGTGTTTTTTTCTTTTACTTTTACAGAAAAACAGCCCTTTTAATTGCAAAACATTTTTCCTTTTTTTCATACTTTCCCTTTTATTTTTTCACATTTTTATTAACTTTCTTTTACCTTTTCCCCTATTTTTACTTAAGGCCGCTTTACATGCTGCGATATCGTGACCGATATTGCTAGCGTTGGTACCCGCCCCCATCGGTTGTGCGACACGGGCAAATCGCTGCCCGTGGCACACAACATCGCGCGGACCCATCACACTACTTACCTGCCCTGCAACATCGCTGTGACTGGCGATCCGCCTTCTTTCTAAAGGGGCAATTCGTTCAGCGTCACAGCGACGTCACAGTAGCGAGCGTCACTGAACCGCCGCCCAATAGAAGCGGAGGGGCGGAGATGAGCAGGACGAATATCCCGCCCACCTCCTTCCTTCTGCATTGCGGGCGCGAGGCAGGTAAGGAGAGGTTCTTGCGGTGTCACATGGAGCGATGTGTGCTGCCGCAGGAACGATGAGCTACATCGATACTGCAGCAGCAACGATATTCGAGAATGGACCCCCATGTCACCGATGAGCGATTTTGCACATTTTTGCGGCGATGCAAAATTGCTCATAGGGGTCACACGCAACAGCATCGCTAAAGCGACCGGATGTGCGTCACAAATTCCGTGACCCCAACAAGATCGCTTGAGCGATATCGCAGCATGTAAAGTGGCTTTTAGTCTCAGTATGGGACATCAGCTTTCCAAGCTCTTATTGCTGGTTTAATACTCTACAATGCTTTTACATTGAAGGCTATTATAGATGTCAGACACAGGCCAGAGGCTTATCAGGTCCTCCCCAAAGCAGGACCTTACCGACGTAACTGTGTGACTACATGGCCATTTTTGGCCAGGGGTCACTATGGAGACCGTTGGTGCAACAAAATCCCATTGTGCCTATCGGAGAAGGAGGAAGCTCCCTTCCTTTAGTATGTAGATCGATGACACTGTGATATATAGCTGACATCCACTGATGATTTCACTGGGTCTGTTAGTGAGTTGGTACAATTGTCACACCGTTCATGTACAGCGGTTTGAAGGAGTGAAGTTGCTGCTGTGCCGTACATGATGGCAGATGTCATGAAGAGGTTAAGAGTTTAACACACGTGCAAAACCCTTCCACTGTACTGTTTCATTATAGGAACAGAGCAATGGAAAAAAAGGCTAAAACAAGATGTACACCAGCGGAGGCACACTGTGCTTACTGACTGTAATGAGATGCATTATATTTTTGTGAAGAATTTCCAACCGAATTTACGCCTAAGATTTTATTCTTATAAGTTCACACTGAGGCCGCCTCCTCAGTGCTCCAGACTGTCTTCAAGTAGAATTCTCAACGGTTTCTCTCTGCTCTCAGGCCATCTCCTCGCTGTTCCACTCTGCCCTCAGGTCAAAGCACCTTGTAACTTTGAACGTCACAATGTACCCTGGGCCAAGGGCAGAGAAGAGCATCCTAAAAGAAGTTTCCACTTTTAGTCTTCCGTACACATCTACGTGCTTGTGTTAGCAAATAATCAGCATTAGTCACCTTCTCCTACATCAGATCTGGCTCTCTACATCTGCTCTAGTCTCATTCACAGGCTGCAAAGTTGATGTTGTCTGTACTACATGTGACTCCTGTAGCCAATCACTGAGCTCAATGGTCAATGGTTCTTGCTTACTAAATCAGCAAAAGAGCTGAGCTCAGTGATTGGCGGCAGCGCACTTATGCAATATAGAGATGATATCACCAGAGATGCATTTATAACAAGGCATATTAGGGCACAAAAAACATAAAAAAATATGAATTACCCAAATAAGCTAAGTTAAAAATAAAGAAATGTAAAAAATAGATATATTTAGTAATATGAAAGTAATTAAATATGATAGGAAAAAATCAAAACACCAGAATTGTTTTTTTCATTAGTGTATCACACAAAAACAAGCCCACATAGCGCTATTAATTGAAAAACAAAAAATTAACAGCTCTCAGAAAGCAACAACACAAGCCAAAAAAGTCTACTTTTACTTCTTTGTTAACATTTTGGACCACTTTCGTGACAACCAGAGAATATTTGTTAACTGGAAGCCATTGCCCATGCCATGAGTAATGAGCTTGGGTTCCTTTGAAACAATGCTAGAAACTGGTTTCTGACTATGCATCATGTTTACAGCATGGTGGTTGAACAATTATGATAGCAAATGTAAGATACATAAGTTAGATGTCATAATCAGTATCAACTGAAAAAATTCCAAGATGTGTGAGATAAATAATATGTCAAAAAGGCAGTAAGCCACTGGAAAATTCAAATAAAAATGTATCCAATAAGAAAACAGAGTTCAAAGTCCATTGTAAGTATGAAAATATATATAGCTTTATTAAATCATAAAAAGGATTCTAAAAAGGGTTATAACCTCACATATGGAGGTACAGGTGTGGTACACAAAAGATGAAACACATGACACAGGTACAAAATATATATGCTAAGAAATATGAAGCAAATTATTATTATTATTATTATTATTATTATTATTATTGTGGCATTTATTCCATGGCGCTTTACATGTGAAAGGGGTATACGTAATAGGGACAAGTACAATAATCATAAACAATGCAAGGCACAGACTGGTACAGGAGGAGAGCCGCCCCTGCCCACGAGGGCTCACAGTCTACAAGGGATGGGTGAGGGTACAGTAGGTGAGGGTAGAGTTGGTCGTGCGGCGCTATATCAGACTGAGGGTTGCAGCAGGTTTTAGGCTTGTCGGAAGAGGTTCAGGTTCCTTTTGAAGCTTGTCAAGGTAGGTGAGAGTCTGATATGTTGTGGCAGAGCATTACAGAGTATGGGGGAGGCACGGGAGAAATCTTGGATGCGATGGTGGGAAGAGGGGTGTAGAGAAGAAGATCTTGTGAGGATTGAAAGTTACGTGCAGGTAAGTACCAGGAGACTAAAGGCTGCTTTACACGCAGCGACATCGCTAACGATGTCACTCATGAAAGCACCCGCCCCAGTCGTTTGTGCGTCACGGGCAAATCGCTGCCCGTGGCGCATAATATCGCTAACACCCATCACACGTATTTACCTTCCTAGCGACGTCGCTGTGGCCAGTGAACAACCTCTTCGTTAAGGGGGAGGTTCGTGTGCCGTCAAAGTGACGTCACACAGCGGCCGACCAATGGAAGCGGAGGGGAGGTGACCAGCCACATTAACGATACGCCGAACTCGTTGCCAGAGGACGCAGGTAAGCTGTTGTTCTTTGTTCCCGGGGTGTCACACGTAGCGATGTGTTCTGCCTCAGGAACGACGAACAATCTACGTCCACAATGACCAACGAGATTTTGAAAATGAACGATGTGTCAACGATCAACGATTACGTGAGTATGTTTGATCGTTAACACTCACTCGGAGCTGTTACACGCAACGACGTCGCTAACGACGCCGGATGTTACGTCACGAATTCTGTGACCCCGATGACATATCGTTAGATATGTCGTTGTGTGTAAAGCCCCCTTTCGTCATAGATGTAGGGACGAGACAGGTTGTGGATGGCTTTGTAGGTCATGGTTAGGGTTTTGAACTGGAGTCGTTTGGCAATGGGATGCCAGTGAAGGGATTGGCAGAGATGAGAGGTCGGGGAGTAGCGGGGGTACAGCTGGATTAGTCAGGCAGCATAGTTTAGAAAAGATTGCAGGGTTGTGAGACTGTTAGAAGGGAGGCTACAGAGCAGGAGGTTGCAATAATCCAGGCGGGAAATAATAAGGGCATGTACTAGGGTTTTTGCAGCTTCTTGGGAAAGGAATGTACGGATCCGGGAAATATTTATGAGGTAGAGGCGGCAGGAGGTGAAGAGGGCTTGGATGTGTGGCTTGAAAGAGAGATCAGAGTTTAGAGTTACTCCCAGGCAGCGAGCAAGTGGGAAGGAGGAAAGTGAGCAGCCATTGACATTAATGGATATGTGAGGTGGGGGGCCGGAGTGAGGAGGAGGAAAGATAATGAATTCTGTTTTGTGCATGTTCAGTTTTAGGAATCGAGCAGAGAAAAAGGATGAAATAGCAGACAGACATTGTGGGATTCTGGTTAATAGGGAGGTGATGTCAGGTCCAGAGAGGTAGATCTGCATATCATCAGCGTAAAGGCCCCGTCACACGCTACGATATATCTAACGATATGTCGTCGGGGTCACGGAATTTGTGACGCACATCCAGCATCATTAGAGATGTCGTAGCGTGTGACACGTCCGAACGACTGTTAACGAGCAAAAATACTCACCTTATCGTTGCTCGTTGACACGTCGTTCATTTTCATAATGTCGTTCCTCTTTCTGCACGCTGGTTGTTCGTCATTCCCGAGGCAGCACACATCGCTATGTGTGACACCCCAGGAATGACGAACACAGCTTACCTGCGTCCCGCTGGCAATGAGGAAGAAAGGAGGTGGGCGGGATGTTACGGCCCGCTCATCTCCGCTCCTCTGCTTCTATTGGGCGGCCGCTGTGTGACATCGCTGTGACAACAAACATCCCTGCCCCTTCAGGAAGAGGATGTTCGCCGCCCACAGCGACGTCGGGAGGGAGGTAAGTACGTGTGATGGGGGTTAACGCCATTGTGCGCCACGGGCAACGAATTGCCCGTGACGCACAAACGCTGGGGGCGGGTGCGATCGCTCATGCGATCGCACGATATGTCGAAGCGTGTGACGGGGCCTTTAAGGTGATACTGAAAGCCGTGGGACTCTATGAGCTGTCCCAGGCCGAAGGTGTAGATGGAGAACAGCAGGGGTCCTAGAACTGAGCCTTGGGGGACACTGACAGATAGGGGGCAAGATGAGGAAGTGGTGTGAGAGTGGGAGAGGCTGAAACTTCGGTCAGTTAAGTATGAGGAGATCCAGGATAGGGCCAAGGGTGTGATGCCCAGAGATGAGAGAATTTGTAGTAGAAGGGAATGGCCACAAAGAGCTGATCATTACATATTAAGTCTAATATCAATGCTGCTAACTATTCAATTGATCTTAACATGGCCACAAGAGCTCAATGAATCTCCTATTTCTTAGGGATTGAGTAAAGCAGCTAGTAAAATGGTAATACAAAGTATCAAAAGATTTTTACTTGCTTACTCATAGTGTTCCTTGTACCGGTCAGTGAGTCACCGACCCCAATCCGCGTTTCGCTCACGGCTTCCTCGGGGTAATTTCAAAATCCATTATAAGTATGAAAATATACATAGCTTTATTAAATCATAAAAAGGATTCTAAAAAAAGATATAACCATACGTATGGAGGTACAGGTGTGGTACACAAAAGATGAAACACATGAAACAGGTAAAAAAATATATAAAAATATATATGATGGGAAAAGTGAAGCAAATGGCCACAAAGAGCTGATCATTACATATTAAGTATAATACCAATGCTGCTAACTATTTTTAAATTGATCCTAACATGGCCACAAGAGCTCAATGGATCTCCTATTTCTTAGGGATAGAGTAAAGCAGCTAGTAAAATAGTAATACAAAGTATCAAAAGGTTTTTACTTGCTTACCCATAGTGTTCCCTGTACCAGTCAGTGAGTCACCGACCCCAACGTGCATTTCTCATAGGGATTCCTCCCTGCTCACTCCTCCATTGCTTGCAGAACGCGCAAGCAGGAGGGATGATGGGCTGTGACAAGCGGTGAAACTCCGCCCACAGCTCAGTGACTCACAGAGACTGGGGCCGTAATGTGAGCAGAAAGTTGACGTGACATCACTGGATCCCCGAGGTCATGGAGTCCAGGGGTCAGGCGATGGGGAAGAGCGGTCCGCAATAGCGCTGCTCACAGGTACTTATGGCAACACAAGGTATTTGAGAGAAACCTTGTTTCTCAACATAATATCATTGTGGCCAATAATAAATATGGGTGAACCACCTCTTTAAATTTGGACATGTAAATGCGGCCTTAAGGGCACTTTACACACAGCGACATCTCTAGCGATGTTGCTGGTGAAAGCACCTGCCTCAGTCGGTTGTGCGTCATGGGCAAATCGCTGCCCGTGGCGCACAACATCGCTAGGCCCCGTCAGTCGGACTTACCTGCCTAGCAACGTCGCTGTGACTGGCAAACCGCCTCCTTTCTAAGGGGGCGGTTCGTTCGGCGTCACAGCGGCGTCACTAAGTGGCTGCCCAATAGAAGCGGAGGGGCGGAGATGAGCTGTCCGAACATCCTGCCCACCTTCTTCCTTCCTCATTGCGGGCGGCCGCAGGTACGGTGATGTTCCTTGTTCCTGTGGTGTCACACATAGCGATGTGTGCTGCCGCAGGAACGACCAACAACCTGCGTCCTGCAACAGCAATGATAATCAGGAAAGGAACGACGTGTCAACAATCAACGATTAGGTAAGTAATTTTGATTGTTAACGGTCGTTCCTGTGTTTCACACGCAACGACGTCGCTAACGAGGCCGGATGTGCATCACGAATTCCATGACCCCAACGACATCTCGTTAGCGATGTTGTTGCGTGTGAAGCCCGCTTTAGACAACGACAAAGTACACATAATAAGAAGTATCTGGTACCACCTATAGAATGCAGTATATTAATAAAATATGACAACAGACATGACAATTGCTGAATATTATGTAAAAGTAATAAAAAATAGGAAAACAATCTGGAATTCGGTTGCATGTGCTGCCACAAGGGTGAAATAAGATCTGGCCCCATGATGCCTTACAACAATCACGTTGGCTGCTTAGCATTCCTTATGTGGCCCAGCGCTGCACATGGAATGCCTCTGCTGTCACAGTGCCGTATTTCTTTGGGTTATTTT
Source organism: Anomaloglossus baeobatrachus (assembly GCF_048569485.1). Classification (NCBI taxonomy): domain Eukaryota; kingdom Metazoa; phylum Chordata; class Amphibia; order Anura; family Aromobatidae; genus Anomaloglossus; species Anomaloglossus baeobatrachus. The sequence goes on along the minus strand of NC_134354.1, from coordinate 507,056,006 downwards.
TGGCTCTGCTGAATTTCCATACTTTGTGTTCAGAAGCAAGTCTAATTCCTCATACTGTATTTCAAACAATTCATATCATTTGTTGTAATTGGTGTATGTTGTAACACTGAGGTGATTAAATACTATTGAAATGTTTTATTTTAGGTTAGGTTGCCCAATTAAAAAAAATGTCTTCTTTCTTTTCAAAAAATGGCAGCACTTCTCTACAAGAAGTGTCTGGCACAGCAGCTGAGCTCGATTAAAGTGAACAGTAGAGCTTCAATACGAAAAATAACCTGTAGAAAAAAAGGATGCTGGGTTTAAGAGAATGTATCCATGTTTTTTCTAATCTTTATTACCCCTATAAGGGTACAGTCCCACCTGCTCATAGCTTCTGATGCTGTAGCTGATATGATAATGACCCTCTGCTGCAGGTGTCAGACGAGGGTCATGTGACTGTGATGCGATCTTGCGACCGGATCACAGCTGTGGAGCAGAGGGAGGGAGCACTTTCCCCCCCATCTCCTACGCTGCTTGTCTCTGTGTATATTGCACTGCAGTCGGAAAACATGCGAGTGCAGTCCGATGTTTCACATGCTCCCATAGACTTGTTTGGGGGTACGTGGGCCGAAAATTGCTGCCAAACGCAGCATGCTGCGATTCATTTCTCAGCCCACTGTGGAATAAGAACTCAATTGCAGACGAACACTGCCCCATAGTTTTGCACTTGTGCGAGTGCAATCTGATGTTTTATTGGATTGCACTCGTCTGTGCAAAATGCAATATCCTATAGGTATATTCCAGTCCCCAAAATTTGTAGTTTGCAATTGTATGACTGATTCTCCATTCTTCTCTGGCCACAAAATCACAGGAGGAGCTGACTGGAGCTGCTGACCAGCCATCTGCTCTGCCTCTGCATTCAATGGTACAGAAAAGGGCTTTGCTATGTTTATGAATTTCATAGACACTGAATGAAGCAGCTGGGCGCATTCCTATTAACAATATTGTACAAGTGAGTCCACGTAAAAAATATTGTAAAAGGAAAAATAAGGGATCTTAAGAGCTACAAAAGAATAGTGGTAATCTGTAATAAATAGCATTTTAATTTTCTTAGGCCGGTTTACTGCAAGAACAATTACAGGAAGTAAAGCCTGCTTTACATGTTACAATTCTGCATACGATATCGTATGCGATCGTAACCGCCCCCATTGTATGTGCGGCATGTTCAATTTTGTTGAATGTGCCGCACAAACGATTAACCCTCGTCACACGTACTTACCCATCCATACAACCTCGATGTGGGCGGCGAACGTCCACTTCCTGGAATAGGAGGGACGTTCGGTGTCACATCAACGTCACGCAGCAGCCGGCCAATAGAAGCGGAGGGGCGGAGCTGAGCGGGACGTAAACATCCCGCCCACCTCCATCCTTCCGCATTGCTGGCCGGGAGCCGCAGGACGTAGGTAAGATCTGTTCATCGTTCCCAGGTTGTCACACACTGCGATGTGCACTACCCCGGGAACGATGATCAATGTGACATGCAATTCATGAGTAATGTACGACGTGCGTGCGATGAACGTTTTACCGTTCATTCGCAATCGCACGTAACTGTCTCACACTACAATGTACCTTACAATGCCGGATGTGCGTCACTTACGACGTGACCCCGCCGACACATTGTAAGATACATTGTAGTGTGTAAAGCGGGCTTTAGTAACGTTTCATTCTACCTGCAGCCACCAGTTATTAGGATGGTAAAGGGAGCAGATAGTCTGTGTCCACTATATAGTGAGATCACTATTATCACTCCATCTGCACCTTGATTGACGTCCTTCTCCACGTACAGAGCAGACTGACAGACAGTTTAGTCAGCACTGACTGTTACATCCCCTTGCACCTTGCCAATAAGCAAGCGGCTGAAGGGAGAATAAAATTTAATTTTCTCTTTGTAGAGGGGTGTGCCGCCCCCATGCCAGCAGCCGGTGCTGCTCAGATCCAGGCCTTCAGGGGTGGTGGCTCGAGGGTCTCTGGACCCGGGGGTCTTGCGGACACGCCGAATAAATGGGGGGACGTATATGTATGGGCTGGGCCGTATTAGGTTCATGACACCACCCACGGTGTGTGGTGAGGTGGGACACCACCGCTGCTGTTACGGGGCACCCGGGGGAGATGTTGAGCAGCAAGTTGTTAACCCCTCCATGGGTAGGGATGGTGACCCCGGGACCCGGTTGGTGTGTGCAGGGGAAGGCGACCGCAGGGGGTGATGGTGTACTCACTGTTAGTAAAACACACACAAGTCTCTGGTAAACCAAAGTGATGGTGGCCGGTGCCGCGGCCGGTTGCATTCTGGTCCCCCACCCGGCTGGTGGTCTCTATCCTTTTTCTGCACTGCTGTGTGTAAGGTGGACTTTCCTAGTGTGAAACTCAGGAGTCCACTCCCAGCTGGATGTGGCCTAAGGAGCCGGGCCCGCAGACACTGGCCCGTGGGATCTATGGGCTCTGGTGATGACCTCTTATCCCTAATCGGTGGGCTGTTGTCTTCTATGAGGGACTTTGGGTGGGACAGGACCTCTAGTCCTGGCCTCAATCGGTTAATTAACCAGTTCCAGTAGGTTCTGGTCCTGGCTTCAGGGTCCAAGTACCCCCCTTTGTGCTCCGGTTTCCGGGTCAGTTCCCCGTGTCGGTACTGGCGGGCTACAACCCTGTCCCTGTCCACCTTGGTTCTGCCGTGCCGTTTTCACGTCTCCTGCTGACGGAGACCACCTTCTGCCTCCTAGTCAAAGGCACCAGGGCTCCTACCCTGGCACCGTTCAACTTGAACTTCCTTGCTGGAGCTACCCTTAGCTGTAGCCCCAACTCCTCTCAACTTGAACTGCAAAGCTAATCTACTTGGTTTCCCGCCCCGGGCTGTCTAGACCCCTGGGTGGGCGTGTCCCAACCGCCTGGTCACACCCACTGGTGTGTCTATCTGTACCTAAGGGGGGGTGACTAGGTTTTCTGGTCGGCTGTGTGTTTCCTAGTGAGGGAAGGGTGTTATGCGGGGGCCTGACTGTGACTACCTGGTTTTGCCAGGGTGTAATAAGTGCTTCCAATAAATTTGCCTAACATGATTTAAATGCTATTTACTTACTGACCACCACTATATTTGCAGGTAATTAGCATTTTCGTAGATGACAGGTTCACATTAAGGCCACATTTACACACACGTTCAGTATTTGGTCAGTATTTTATATAAGTATTTGTAAGGCAAAACCAGGAGAGGAACAATCAGAGGAAATGTATAAAAGTAACACGGGCACCACTTCTGTATTCATTACCCACTCCTCGTTTTGGCTTACAAATACAGATGTAAAATACTCAGTGTGAATGTGGTCTAAATGGTTTTATATGAAAACAAGCACATATATAGCTATCACAACACAACAATAAAGGTTATAGCTACTGAATGCAGTGATGAAAAATAGCTTTGTCCCTGAGGTACTTGCTAGGCCATGTCCTTAGAGAGTTTAATGTATAAGCAAAAACAAAATCTCCTCCTCCTCCTCCTCACAGATCTAAGACATGAAAGTGACACAGCCTACATTAAAGTGTGAATTGTATATAAAGCTCACCACCAATAACAACGAACTGTATGTATCTGACATAAGTATAGTGATTAGCTAGATGCAATGACCATTAGTGTGGTACAAATATAAAGGCTAAGTGAAATATGCAACTGCAATATACCTGGGAGTTAGTGCATGGAGTAAGGGGTGAAGGAACACCAGCCCCTAAGAGCACTTTTTCATATAACTTAGTAATTTTCACATAACTTAGCATCTCCTGGCATAAAAATGCACCAAAAAACTTGATGTGGTTTTGATGCAGTTTTGATGCAATTTTTCTCCCAGGAGGTGCAGATTTTGTGCAGAAATTTATTGCAGAAGTCTGCATCTCCTCGCAGAAAAATACATGAAAAAAGCAATGCGGGTTTGACACATTTTTCTGCCAGAAGATGTTTGGTGAAGAAATTGTTTGCAAAAATCTGCAACTCCTGGCAGAAAAAGGCGATGCAGTTTTGACGTGTTTTTGACACATTTTTCTGCCAGAAGCTGCAGATTTGGTGCAAAAATTTCTGCAACCAAATGCTCAACATGCGCATATCGCTTAAGCTGGTAATCCGGAATTGAGTTCATTAAGTTCACTTCAGGTGAGTTCACCTGAGGTCACAGCTGGGTTACCATGAGAACTGACAGCTGTGACCTCAGGTGAACTCACTGACATCATGGCTCTCACATCTGTAGCTCCATAAGTGTGTCCCTGACGCCGCAGTGTTCAGTCACATTTTCTAATGTAACCACTCACTGCGAACTCAGATGTACCAGAGTCGGGATCTTCGTGGGATGTGATGGTATGGATTACATTGGACCTGCAGGGGTGTTTTGGGGGTAAATAAATTGGAGAAATCGTGTTTTGGTTGTTTTTTTTTTTTAAAAATGATTTTTCTCCATGTTTTGTGTTTATTTCTTTTCACTTACACTTAATTTTTTGACAAATCACAGCTGTCAGTAACCCCTTATATTACCCCAATTGCGGCCGCACCAGGACAATAGGGATCAGCCTGGAAAGTGGCAAAATTGGTGCATCTAATGAATGCGCCAATTGTGGGGCAGCTGTGAGCTGCTATTTTTAGGCTGCAGAGGGCCCAATAACCATGGGCTTCCCGAGCCTGAGAATACCAACCTCAACAGTCTGCTTTATCTTTGCTGGGAATCAATATTTGGAGGGCTGCATGGTGATTTTTAAAATTATTTATTTAAATAATTAAAAAAAAATGCCTCATGGGTTCCCTCGTATCTTGATGCACAGCCAAGATAAAACTAGCTGTCTGCTTTATCTGTGCTGGTTATCAAAATATGGGACATCCTACGCCATTGTTTCCAATTATTTATTTATTTTTACACTCCACTCGAGGGACCCAGACAGCTAGTGTAAGGGCAGCGAATCACAGATGCTGGCAGTCTGACTGCAAACAATCACAGATGCTGTCACAGAGGGTGGGCGGGGGAAGTAATTAATAAGTGGACCTGGAAACAGGGTGACACCCGCACAGAAACTCAGTAAGTATAATTGTCCTGCTTTAAAGGGAACCTGTCAGGTGCAATATGCACCCAGAATCACGAGCAGTTCTGGGTGCATATTGCTAATTCCTTCCTAACCGTCTCTGTATCTAGTAGCATAGATAAAGAGATGTTTGGAAAAAGTATTTCTAAAGGTCTTTTACCATATGCTAATGAGCGAGGGGACTACTCCCCGGCCAGACGCTCCATTAGCATGTTAGCATGCCCCAAGTTACTTGGTCAGAACTATTAAGCCTTAATTGTTTTCTTTGGTATCACTGATCTTTATGCACCATAAATCGACTGCTATTCGGACTTGATGAATTGTGTCTAAAGGGTGATTTACATGCTGTGACATCGCTAGCGATTGCTAGCGATGTCGCGAGCGTTAGAACCCGCCCTCGTCATTGTTGCAATATGTGGTGATCGCTGCCGTAGCGAACATTATCGCTACAGCAGCGTCACACGCACATACCTATTCTGCGACATCGCTGTGCCCGCCGAACAATCCCTCCTTCAAGGGGGAGATGCGTTCGGTGTCATAGCAACGTCACAAAACGGCCGTTCAATTGCAAAGGAGGGGCGGAGGTGAGCGGCCGGAACATGCCGCCCACCTTCTTCCTTCCTCATTGCCGGTGGACGCAGGTAAGGAGATGGTCGTCGCTCTTGCGGTGTCACACATAGCGATGTGTGCTGCCGCAGGAACGATGAACAACCTCGCTACGTACGAGACAACGATTTTTGGTAAATGAACGACCTCTCTATAACAACGATTTTTGTCTCTTTTGCGATCGTTTAAGGTCGCTCCTGCCTGTCACACGCTGCGATGTCACTAACGGTGCCGCATGTGCGTCACAAACACCGTGACCCCGACTATATATCGTTAGTGATATCGCAGCGTGTAAATGGCCCTTTAGTCTTGCCTAGAATAATGGAAAGTAATTGTGAGCTTGGTCTCATATTTCAGGAGTTCAAATAAAGGAGTAATTTGTATTCTACATCAAAAAGCTGGAAAAAAAATTAAATCTGCACTTTTCCTCTGATCACATACACACCTATGTCAGACATCATGATTACTTACAAAGTTTCCCTTGAAACAACTATTAATATTTTAAAAAAAAATAATAGTAAAGTAGAAGAGCAGTAAGGCAGTAGTCATTCGAGCAATCAAGTCTTGTATTTTTTGACAGTATGAACACAAGAAGTATTACATGTGGTATGTGAAAGGAATCCTTCAATACATATCTTATTTCTTTCTTGGAAAATTTCTGCACCATATACGTTTCTAAAGCAAGACTTTCATATAGAATAATGACTTGTGCATGGTATCCTTGTGTTTATTATTTTATCTTCTGGCAGGTGTCTATGAGAATACAGACATGATTATTTTTTTAGCAGTTTTGGGCATGGAAATGTAAGTTATAAATTAGATTTTAGACTGAGGAGTTAGAGAGCTAGGCAACTGCAAGGCCAACAGACTTCTTATAGAAAAAAAAAAACTTTAGCATTTCCAGTATGCAGTTTGCTTAAAGGGGTTTACCCACATGCAAAGTTAATTTGAAAGTTGATTTTAATCAATAGATCCTAGAATATTAATAGGTTATACAATTGGGTGTTTAAAAAAACATGTTCCTGTACTGAGATAATCATATACGGTATGTGTCCCTGCTATGTATTGTGTAATGGCCATCTCTGACTATACAGGGACATGGTCTGATCATACCACATCTCCTGAAGGACACGAGAGAGAGTATACATATAGCACAGCATGGGATCGTATCTGATTCTTTCTGTGAGGTAAAGCATTTCCCTACCTGTTTTGTTTTATATTTTACCTCATAGAAAGAATAACTTGCAATTCCAAGCTGTAATGTTTGTTGTATACATTATTATTTCCTCACCCACCCAGGAAATGTGATACGATCAGCCCGTGTTCCATGCACGGTCAAAAACAGCCATTACACCAGGGATGGGGAACCTCCGGCCCGCCATGACCTTTTGTGCGGCCCCCGGGCAGATTCCCGGGGGTGCAGTACTCCGGCCACCGCCGTGGTTTTACCGCCCGCCGACCCTTTAAATCTCCACATGTGCTGCTTGAACGCACCAATGAGCTCTTTCGCTGGCAGGTGTCAGCGTGCTCAGAACTCGACTCTGTGGGTGGGTTTAGCGCTCTGCGTGCGCTTCCGTCGCACAGCATTGTGACGCCCCCCTCACCGCCCCTTCTCTGGTACAGCGTGCCCCATCAGTGAAGTGTGCCGCCCGCTCCCCTGCGCCTCCCGCTCACCGGTGCAGCGTGCCCCATCAGTGGAGTGTGCAGCTCTCAGTATGTGTACCGCCCGCTCCCCTGCGCCTCCCACTCTCCGGTGCAGCGTGCCCCATCAGTGGAGTGTGCAGCTCTCAGTATGTGTACCGCCCGCGCCCCTGCGGCTTCCGCTCTCCGGTGTAGCATCGTGCCCCATCAGTGGAGTGTGCAGCTCCCAGTGCTGTCTTCTTTCCAATGCTGTGTACCCCCTAGTGACGTCTGTGCCCCCCAGTCTCCTAGTGATGTCTGCGTGCCCCCCACTTAGTGATGTCTGCGTGTCCCCCACTTAGTGATGTCTGCGTGCCCCCCACTTAGTGATGTCTGCGTGCCCCCCATTTAGTGATGTCTGCGTGCCCCCCACTTAGTGATGTCTGTGTGCCCCCACTTAGTGATGTCTGTGTGCCCCCACTTAGTGATGTCTGCGTGTCCCCCACTTAGTGATGTCTGTGTGCCCCCACTTAGTGATGTCTGCGTGTCCCCCACTTAGTGATGTCTGTGTGCCCCAACTTAGTGATGTCTGTGTGCCCCCCCCACTTAGTGCTGTCTGTGTGCCCCCCCACTTAGTGCTGTCTGTGTGCCCCCCCACTTAGTGCTGTCTGTGTGCCCCCCCACTTAGTGATGTTCGTGCTCTCTGTGCTGCCCTAGTGATGTGTGTGCCACCCCAGTGCCATCTGTGCCCCACAGCAATGCTTACGCCTCCCTGTGACCTAGTTATGTCTGTTCCCCAGCCCCTCTTGTCATGTATATGCCCCCAGCATCTCCTGTCATGGATATGCCCCAGCATCTCCTGTTATGTGTATGCCCCAACCCCTCCTGTGATATATACATCACATTGGAGATGCTAGGAGGCATATACATCACACGCTGGGGTATATACATCACATTGGAGATGTTGGGGCTGTACATATCACAGGAGCGTCTGGGCGCATATACCTCACAGGAGCGTCTGGGCGCATATACCTCACAGGAGGGGCTGGGCGCATATACCTCACAGGAGGGGCTGGGCGCATATACCTCACAGGAGGGGCTGGGCGCATATACCTCACAGGAGGGGCTGGGCGCATATACCTCACAGGAAGGGCTGGGGGCATATACCTCACAGGAGGGGCTGGGGGCATATACCTCACAGGAGCGTCTGGGCGCATATACCTCACAGGAGGGGCTGGGCGCATATACCTCACAGGAGGGGCTGGGCGCATATACCTCACAGGAGGGGCTGAAAGCATATACATCATAGAAGGGGGCTGGGGGCATATACATGTGTGATGTAGGTGTCTCCTGTGATGTATATACAGCAGTCCCAGCGTCTCCTATGTGATGTATATCCCAACAGCCCCTTCAGTCATGTATGTGTCTCCTGTGATTTATATACACCAGTCCCTGTGTCTGTTGTGTGATGTATGTAGCCTACCAATATTATTATCACAAAGAGTTGCCTGCGCTCCAGACCGTGACAAACCTGGAAAAGAGAGAAGCAACATAAGTATCACTGAATATCACAGCCGCACAAATCAGAAGCAGCTCCAGCCATTACAGTAAGGGTGAGTTAATAAACTGTTTGACCAAATATAGTTGGTTCATTTTCACATTGATAATTTTGTGCGGCCCCCGAAGGTTGGCAGAAATTTCCAAATGGCCCCCGGCAGAAAAAAGGTTCCCCACCCCTGCATTACACAGTACATAGCAGGGACACATATATAAGATTATCTCAGCACAGGAACATTTTTTTAAAAATACATTCAATTGTATAAATCATTATTATTCTATGATCTATTAATTAAAATCAACTAAATGAACGTTGTCCGTGGGAAAACCCCTTTAAAGTGTAACTGTCGTTTTCATAAATCAATGGTACACATGAATATGAGCAACTTTGTATTTTATCTTGTCAGAGAAATCTGCTTCTTTCTCTGCCAGAATTGATCAGTCATAGTGTTGAGCGAGTAGTTAACTATGTGTACCTGCTATGCTGTTAGAGAGTACTGTCTGCTACTCGCATATTTGTTATGAGTAGCAGGTGCAATGTAAGCCAATGGGAAATACCCGCTAAGTAGCGAGTAACCCGAAAGCCGTACTTTTCGTGCGAGTAGCGAATAGTACGGCTTTCAGGTTACTCGCTACTTAGCGGGTATTTCCCATTGGCTTACATTGCGCCCGCTACTCATAACAAATATGCGAGTAGTGGACAGTACTCACTAACAGCATAGCGAGTATGAATAGTTAACTACTCGCTCAACACTATTCAGTCATTATCAAAATTCTGAATTTTGAGGTAAAATCTGTATTCAAAGAAAACGTTCTCATTACTGCGATAGAAGATGGCAGATACTGATGAGATTCTATGATGACGGGAGCAGGGAGGCGCTAGAGACAGAGGGAGGAGCTAGAGACAGAGGGAGGAGCTAGAGACAGAGGGAGGCGCTAGAGACAGAGGGAGGAGCTAGAGGCAGAGGGAGGAGACTCTTCCTACTACATAGAATCTTATCAGTATCTGCCATCTCCTATCTCAGTAATGGAAAAGTCTTCACTGAATACAGATTTTACTTCAGAATTAAGAATTTTGATAATAACTGATCAATTCTGGTAGAGACAGACTTGATAAGATATATTACAAAGTTGTTTATTTTCATGTTTACTATTGATTATGAAATAAAAATGAAAATTATGGTTATGCTTTAAGCTTCTAATCATGCCTGCAGTATTCCTCTTATATATTTTATACCCAGTGCATCTCAGGAAAAACACTGATCAATACACAAACAATATTTCATCATGGGATCAGATTTAACAGATCAAGACGTTTTGGCAGTAAAATGTCATGAGAAACTACAAGCTGCTTGATTTCATTGTTGTGTAATTCATATTGTCACTGACCCATGTTCAATGCTGAATTGGATGATAAATCTAGCAACAAGACATTAGACTATGAACTGCATGGAATGATGCACATTAATTAGAACCTGCCATGTAAAAAATGCTGTTAACTTGCAGATATTGGGTTAATCTGATTATTAATACCGGTAGCATTTAGTTACTGGTGCACTCCTATGAGAGGCCCATAGCTGTGAGGAAATAATGTTTATTCCTCCTGGCAGCCTCGGGCTTTCAGTCATAGTGGCATGGCTGGAGCATATTCAGTCACTGCTCCGTACATATTGACTGCACCCCTGACACTGACTGACAGCCAGGTCAGCATAGCATCAGTACACAGTCATTTCTCAGTCAGTCCAGGGGCGCGGTTACAGCCGCCGTTCACTATGCATAGAGTGGTAACTGAAACCTTGCCAGCTGCGCCCCAATGACTGAAAGCCAAAGGCTGTTGGGAAGAATAAAGATCATTTCCTCCTGGCAGTGGGTCTCTCACTGTGGCTGCTGCATGGCATTAGAACTAGAGATCAGCGAACCTTTGGAGGTTCAGTTCACTGACAGCAAATGAACCTAGCGCCACAAGCTCAAGCTTGACCCAAACTCTGGATCAAGTCACTGAATAGCAGTGTGAGTCTCCGCCCACATAAAGCCGGCCATAAGCAGATCACTTCCGGGAGAGGGTGGGCAGGCTTTTTCTTCTTGGTGTACACTACATGTGATCACGCTGTTGTTACCCCCAGTGTGTGCCATTCAAACACTGCAAGCGGCTTGCACAGGGCTGAACACCAAGCGTACCCGAGCACACCTTTACGTGCAAAAGTTTTGTTCGCACGTAAAGCATCCAAATCCCAAATGCAAACCTTGATTTTCAAATTCGGAATTTAGTTCACAACCGAACCTCAGATTCACTCATCTCTAATCAGAACACGAGTACATTCAGATTAACTCCATATTTGCCGATTAATAGCATTATTTGTACATGACAGGTTCCCTTTAAGATGGGAAACAGTTTAAAAAATATTTTCTGGAATAACAGGAACATAAGTTCCAACACTTTTTTTCCTTGATCATAACTGTTTTCTGCAGATTGATCACTAAAATGTGAATTGGGGAGAATGCGTGTGACATGAATGTTGCTGCATATAACAGTGTACAGCCTTTCTTCTATTGGGCTTTGGCTCTACTCTGCTTCTTACTGATCCCAATTTAGAATGCTATATAAACCATAGCTTCTTGCCACAGGTAATCTGCTACACTTTACTATGTGATGCCTGGACAGGCTACCATGGCATTTGCTGTTGCTACCATCTGCAGATAGTGATTTCTATAAATCAATGGCAGAATTATTGTCTTATTAACCCTCAACTGGTGAGGTGGGGTTTGCAACACCCCAAGGAAATTTTGTTCAGCTGGCATTCATTGGGAAAATGCTGGTATGAATCATCAATGTATTACATTTTCCGATACTTGTGGGTGTAAAAAATTTGGTATATTCATGTGTAATCAATCGCCAATAAGAAAACGATTAAAACAAACGTGATCTTTGCATTTTCTGTAAAGATTAGAGATTTCTAAACACTTTGGTATACAAAGCCCCATATGACCAGTTGCATGCCAAAAATCCCACCTCACCAGTTCAGGGTTAAAGGGACTCTGTCAGCAAGTTTCTGCAATGTAACCTGAAGACAGCATGCTGTAATAGTTTAAACAGGCCTGTCTCTTTTATCTCACAGTCTTCTTTCTTTTACCTGTAATGTTAGCTTAAGCCTCTTATCTTTATCTTTAGAGGATCTCAGCTGCATGTGATCTCTAGTCCGACTCCACCCCTTTTAGTGGTTAGCAACTTCTGACTATGGAAATGTACACTGAAAGCCTGGTGTGGGTGGGGGCAGCTGTATTGCTCTGCGACATGCAAAATACAAAATCTTTCACTGTGTCAGAATGGTTGGACATAGAAATGTAAGTGATACATTGCTAAACTTAGGGCCTCTATGCCTACATCATGCTACTCTATGATGAGGTAGCAAAAATCTGCTGACAGATTCCCTTTAACAATAACGTTTGAGATGACCTAAAGCATTGGTCACCTTGAAGCTCCTGGGCCCCATTGAAAAGTCTGCAAGAGACCCACTGTACGCCATTTATAATTATGACATCCTCTTAAGTCACCAATGGTTTGTCCACCCCATTAAGCACTAGGTTCCAGGTAGAACTGCTTCCTCTGCAGATCTTATACTTTATTTATTGCTTAGCAATGGGGAAATAGTAGAAACACTTATATGGTTTATGTTAGCGGCTGGAAGGAAGGATTTCATCTGCCTGCTGGAGTTTCTCTTATGTACAGTAGTATACAATCATGTAGAGATTTTATGTAATGACATTATGTATTATGTTTGTGGTAGAAGGTTTATATATCTTCATTTTTTCTTACATTAAAAATCTAGATAAATATCCATATATTCCATCCTCAGAACAGGGGAGGGTTGTTGTATTGCTTTTCAGTGTAGATATACATCCCATAATAATCTCCAGAGGGTTTTTTTCAGGGTTATGATAAAAGGAAATACAAGAAAATGGAGTATTGCACATTTTATAAGAACATGATGATTATGCTGTTGAATAGTTATGGTTTAATCCATGTTATTCTCCCATGATAAATTTCATATTGTGAAGTCCTGAACCCTGACCTTAGGTAAGGTCAAAGGTCTGCAGTCCTGATTATCCTTCTGGGATGTCTTGTGATACTATGGAAAAATCGTGTCTTTGCTTTTCGCATAATTTTGGGAAAAGACTCCTTAGATGTTTATTTATTTAGATTTAGTGGCTCTCATTATGGTTTGATAGGGTCCCAGAAGAATAGAAATTATTACGTACACCTCAGAATTATATTAAAACTCATGTTTGTCCAATTTTGTACAACTCCTAAATCATCATAAATGCAGTATTTAGAATTAAAGGGGTATTCTCATCTCCAAGATCCTACCCCAATATGTAGTAGGTGTAATAATAATAAAATTAGCAAATACCTCCAATTAGAAATGTAATATAGTTCTCCTGATTAGCTAGGTCACTTATCTCATATGCAGAGCATTACACTGGCTTAGGTATCCATGGTTACGACCACTCATATAATGGCAGTCAGTTGTTAGTGGTCATAACCATGGATACCTAAGCTACTGCAATGCCCTGCACATGAGATAAGCGACCTAGCTAATTAGGAGAACTATACTACATTTCTAATTGGAGGTATGTGCTAATATTATTATTATTACTATTATTTTTATTATTATTATTATTATTATTATTATTATTATTAATAATAATAATAATAATAATTAATATTAATAATAAACATACCAATAATAATACATATAGTACAACTTGGGATAGGTTAAAAACAAATTTCTCATAAATGGGCTCACCATAATTTCACCGGACTAGCTGTGGTATAACTAGGCCGATGTATGCACTACTCGATTAGACATATTGAAAACAAGAGGGCAAGAGTAATTTGTGCAAAAAAACAGACAATTTTATTAGTTACACAAACAAGCACAATGTAAAAAAATCTAAAAACAACCACTGGAGAGTGTGAAAGGGGGGGACAAAGGGCCAATACATAGGAAAAAGAGGTTTCCAGATATTTATATGGTCAGGTAATACAAAATGTTGTAAATATGAGAAAAACAATTATCTAATTACAAGTACCATACCTAAAGGGGAGGATAGAAATATGTACGCCAATGCTTAGTTAAGGAAACCATATTTACCTAAAGTGCTAGTGCATATGAGTAAGATGCTCAGGATCTTCCTCCCTGAAGAAGCGTGCCACACATAGCGAAACGTGTGTAGGTGGTCCTCTGATTCGGTCCGGGGGTACTTTATAGTCTAGGAACTTTCCTCCACAGCATCTTTCTAATATGCACTAGCACTTTAAGTAAGTATGGTTTCCTTAACTAAGCATTGCCGTACATATTTCTATCCTCCCCTTTAGGTATGGTACTTGTAATTAGAGAATTGTTTTTCTCATATTTACCACATTTTGTATTACCTGACCATATAAATATCTGAAAACCTCTTTTTCCTCAGTATTGGCCATTTGTCCCCCCTCTCCCACTCCCCAGTGGTTGTTTTTAGATTTTTTTACATTGTGCTAGTTTGTGTAACTAATAAAATTGTTGGGTTTTTTTGCACAAATTATTCTTGCCCTCTTGTTTTCAATACATATTGGGATAGGATCTTGGAGATGAAAAAAACAACATATACTACAACAATGTTTTAAAATGCAGAGGAAAATTACTGTAACAAATACAAAAATCAGGAACACCTTGAAACAAAGGGTATGAATACTTTCTCATAAAATTGTGAATTGCTATTACTAAATTGTGTACTGGATGTCTTGGAATGAAAATATTTCTGAATTTATGGTTTTCAGTTAGCCCTGAAACAAGTGGCAGCACCAGGGTAGTAAGTGGCAGTGAGTCAGAAAGCATAACCTCATCCTTATTTAAGATTCATTTCAGAAATGCTAAATTAATTCCAGTATTTCTAACTTGGCAATTATTTAACATTTTATTCTGATTTAATTTTCTTTGTCGTTATTTGCTATTAAGTTAAAACAAAATAATGAAAACATAAATTAATTAATAGTGGATTCTAATATCATTATATTGTTTTATATTTTTTTCTTACTAACCAGGCTTAAACGGATCCTGTCAGTCAATCTATATTTCCCAAAACAAGTAGACTAGTCACCTGTGGCTTCCCCAGTCGGCTTCTTCCCGCACTACCCTAGTTGACTGACAGATTTCTCCCGTGTGTGTACATAGGTCACCTGGAGCCAACCGAGGGTACTGCCGGACTAGTCTCGTCTCCATATGGTCCGCTGTCAGCTCTTCCAACTGTTTTTTCTAAAACGTATTTCAAAGAAAGACATACCATATTTTTTGGTTTATAAGATGCATCGGATTATAAGATGCACCCCAAATTTAGAGAAAAAAAAGGTAAAAAAAATGGGGTCCATCTTACAATCCAATGGTGTCTTCCTGGGAGCGGGTGGCAGAAGTAGTGGAGTGGGATCACAAAAGGCAGGGGCAATGGTGGAAAAAAACAGTGGTGTAGGGGCTGTGCAGGGGCTGCGGGTGCTGTGCTGGAGCTGCAGGCAATGTACTGATGCTGCAGGCCGAGGGAGCTGCGCTGTGCTGGGGCTGCAGGCGCCATCCTGAAAATATGAGCGGTGCGGACTTCAAAGAATGACGCCTGGAGTCGGCGCGTGCGCAGTTGGAGCTTTTGGCTCAAGATCTTATTTGCGCAGGTGCCACCTCCAGCCCATTGAACTCCCAGCAGCAGACTAATGGAAAATGGCGCCAGGTAGTGGCACGTGCGCAGAGGAGATTTTGAGCCAAGAACTCCATCTGCACACGCACCAACACCGAGCGCCATTGTTTAACATTTCCAACAAAGTGGAAGGGATTGATAAAAATTTCTGGCCTCCTGTGCTTTTTTTACGCTGCCTAAACTGACCTGCGGTGCGCTTTTGAATTTCAGAACATGTCAACATCCCCTGCAAGTATGCCGAGTTTGGATATTTACCATAGAATTGCAGACAATTTGCTGAAAATCCACTGCTAAAAAACACACATGTTCTTAGTCCGCTTCTGCTGTCCAGACACACTACCAACGTATGTAATCCACACGACTATCAATAAAGTTCTGTAAAAGCTAAATGCCAGGGAGTATCAAAAACATACCAATTAAAGACAAAAAACAAAGAGTCAAAAATGCAATTAAAAAGTGTCTAAAAAACTCATAAAACAACATAAAAAAACTCACCAAGTACTATGATGTAGGTACATAGGCTAATGGTCCGCTCACACGAAAGTATAGCTCGGACGAGAGCTCCGAGATATTTCATTCGCTCCAATGTTCTACAATGGGGCAGTGCTGATGAGCTTATTTTTTTCACGCGAAATCAACATAAGAAAAAATCTGCAGCATGCTATTAGACAGCATGCACCCATTCATGTACGTGTGAAACATCGGACTGCACTCAGATATCAGCGAAGAGCAGTCCAATTTATGCGGACACAGACAATGGAGAAGATGGAGAAATTACATATTTCATATTCTCCTCACCTGTGTTCCTATATTTCCATATGAGAGGATCAAATCATAGTATATGATACTCACGCTCTGATCAGAGTTTGAGCTGAGTTTCTTTAGCATAATGGATCTGATTCTTTCGCATGATGAGAGAACATGGTCGCATGTGACCCCAACCTTAAGCCCGCTTTACACGCTACAATAAATCTTACGATGTGTCGGCGGAGTCACGTCGTAAGTGACGCACATCCGGCATCGTAAGTATGATTGTAGCGTGTAAAACCTCCGTGCAATTGCGATTGAATGAAAATCCGTTCATCGCATGCACGTCGTTCATTCCTCAAAGATTGAACGTGCGGTTGTGCAATGTTCCCGAGGCAGCACACATCGCAGTGTGTAACACTCCGGGAACATTGAACGACAGCTTACCTCTGTCCGCGGCTCCCACCGACAATGCGGAAGGAAGGAGGTGGGCGGGATGTTTACGACTTATCTCCGCCCCTCCGCTTCTATTGGGCGGCTGCCGTGTGACGTCGATGTGACGCCGAACGTCCCTCCCACTTCAGGAAGTGGACGTTCGCCGCCCACATCGAGGTCGTATGGTAGGTAAGTACGTGTGACGGGGGTGAATCGTCTGTGCGGCACGTTCAACAAATTGAACGTGCCGCACATACGATGGGGGAGTTGCAAATCGCATACGATATTGTATGCAAAACTGCAACGTGTAAAGCAAGCTTTAGGCTGAGTTCCCAAGATGTGTATTTGATGAGTTTTTGATGTTTCAGAATTTCTACAGAATTTGTGCACCAATTAGCTATATTGGGTTATGTGCATTTTTTTAGTTATTTTTTTTAGTATTCTTGAGATTTTGATGCTGTGGATTTTGTCTCTTTCTGGCATGTCATTATTTAAATAAAGGACCTTCAAAGGACATAGCAACAATTACAGTACTTACTGTCTGATTTTCAATTTAATTGGGGCTGAAATATGTGTATATATATATATATACATACACACACACACATACAGTACAGACCAAAAGTTTGGACACATTTTCTCATTCAAAGAGTTTTCTTTATTTTCATGACTCTGAAAATTGTAGATTCACATTGAAGACATCAAAACCATGAATTAACACATGTGGAATGAAATACTTAACAAAAAAGTGTGAAAAAACTGAAAATATGTCTTATATTCTAAATTCTTCAAAGTAGCCACCTTTTGCTTTGATTACTGCTTTGCACATTCTTGGCATTCTCTTGATGAGCTTCAAGAGGTAGTGACCGGAAATGTTCTTCCAACAGTCTTGAAGGAGTTCCCAGAGATGCTTAGCACTTGTTGGCCCTTTTGCCTTCACTCTGCGGTCCAGCTCACCCCAAATTTTCTTGATTGGGTTCAGGTCTGGTGACTGTGGAGGCCAGGTCATCTGGCGTAACACCCCATCACTCTCCTTCTTAGTCAAATAGCCCTTACACAGCCTGGAGGTGTGTTTGGGGTCATTGTCCTGTTGAAAAATAAATGATGGTCCAACTAAACGCAAACCGGATGGAATAGCATGCCGCTCCAAGATGCTGTGGTAGCCATGCTGGTTCAGTATGCCTTCAAATTTGAATATATCTCCAACAATATCACCAGGAAAGCACCCACACACCATCACACCTCCTCCTCCATTTCTTAAAGCAATGATGGCCACTTGTTTTTCTTTACTTAGCTGCTTTTTTCTTGTCATAATACAAAATTCTAACAGTCTATTCAGTAGGACTATGGGGAGATAAGGTATGCACACCAGTGACTATGCAAGGGGAATACATGTAATAGCAGAAACTGCTGTGTGAATACTGACATGAAAAATTCAATAGCTACATGTAAGAATGAAATGTGGAAAATGGAATCTGCATTACTGCCATGAATATATGAATAAAGAGAAATTTAGCTACTGAATTGATCAATGCAATAGAGCCCCAACACTACGCCAAAGTATTTCTCTACGTTGGGGTCCCTAGCTTGTGTGTGTCCTCTCATGCAGTTAAAAAACTTACTGTGTATGGGAAGCTGAGACCCAGGCTATATATACGATGTGGATTGGCAATAGGTGTGTGTGGGGAGGGTTCCCAAACGAAAAACAACTAACAAATAAGAAATAACGTTTGGAACTCCATTCTATGTCTGAACTGGGTGCAAAAACCTAAAAAACATCACTATGGGGAGATAAGGTATGCACACCAGTGACTATGCAAGGGGAATACATGTAATAGCAGAAACTGCTGTGTGAATACTGACATGAAAAATTCAATAGCTACATGTAAGAATGAAATGTGGAAAATGGAATCTGCATTACTGCCATGAATATATGAATAAAGAGAAATTTAGCTACTGAATTGATCAATGCAATAGAGCCCCAACACTACGCCAAAGTATTTCTCTACGTTGGGGTCCCTAGCTTGTGTGTGTCCTCTCATGCAGTTAAAAAACTTACCGTGTATGGGAAGCTGAGACCCAGGCTATATATACAATGTGGATTGGAAATAGGTGTGTATGGGGAGGGTTCCCAAACGAAAAACAACTAACAAATAAGAAATAACGTTTGGAACTCCATTCTATGTCTGAACTGGGTGCAAAAACCTAAAAGCTTCCCATACACGGTAAGTTTTTTAACTGCATGAGAGGACACACACAAGCTAGGGACCCCAACGTAGAGAAATACTTTGGCGTAGTGTTGGGGCTCTATTGCATTGATCAATTCAGTACCTAAATTTCTCTTTATTCATATATTCATGGCAGTAATGCAGATTCCATTTTCCACATTTCATTCTTACATGTAGCTATTGAATTTTTCATGTCAGTATTCACACAGCAGTTTCTGCTATTCCATGTATTCCCCTTGCATAGTCACTGGTGTGCATACCTTATCTCCCAATAGTGATGTTTTTTAGGTTTTTGCACCCAGTTCAGACATAGAATGGAGTTCCAAACGTTATTTCTTAATTATTCAGTAGGACTATCAGCTGTGTATCCACCAGACTTCTGCACAACACAACTGATGGTCCCAATACCATTTAAAAGGCACGAAATCCCACTTATTAAACCTGACAGGGCACACCTGTGAAGTGAAAACAATTTCCGGTGGCTACCTCTTGAAGCTCATCAAGAGAATGCCAAGAGTGTGCAAAGCAGTAATCAAAGCAAAAGGTGACTACTTTGAAGAACCTAGTAAAAAAGACATATTTTCAGTTGTTTCACAATTTTTTTTTAAGTATTTCATTCCACATGTGCTAATTCATAGTTTTGATGACTTCAATGTGAACCTACAATTTTCAGTCATGAAAAAAAACCTGTCTGAATGAGAATGTGTGTCCAAACGTTTGGTCTGTACTATATATATATATATATATATATATATATATATATATATATATATATATATATATATATATATATGAACTATATATATATGAACATATAAAGTCATATGAAAAAGTTTGGGCACCCCTATAAATGTTAACCTTTTTTCTTTATAACAATTTGGGTTTTTGCAACAGCTATTTCAGTTTCATATATCTAATAACTGATGGACTGAGTAATATTTCTGGATTGAAATGAGGTTTATTGTACTAACAGAAAATGTGCAATCCGCATTTAAACAAAATTTGACAGGTGCATAAGTATGGGCACCCTTATCAATTTCTTGTTTTGAACATTCCTAACTACTTTTTACTGACATACTGAAGCACTAAATTGGTGTTGTAACCTCATTGAGCTTTGAACTTCATAGGCAGGTGTATCCAATCATGAGAACAGGTATTTAAGGTGGCCACTTGCAAGTTGTTCTCCTATTTGAATCTCCTATGAAGAGTGGCATCATGGGCTCCTCAAAACAGCTCTCAAATGATCTGAAAACAAAGATTATTCAACATAGTTGTTCAGGGGAAGGATACAAAAAGTTGTCTCAGAGATTTAAACTGTCAGTTTCCACTGTGAGGAACATAGTAAGGAAATGGAAGAACACAGGTACAGTTCTTGTTAAGCCCAGAAGTGGCAGGCCAAGAAAAATATCAGAAAGGCAGAGAAGAAGAATGGTGAGAACAGTCAAGGACAATCCCCAGACCACCTCCAACCTGCTTCTTGCTGCAGATGGTGTCAATGTGCATCTGCCAACAATACAGCGCTCGTTGCACAAGGAGAAGCTGTATGGGAGAGTGATCCGAAAGAAGACGTTTCTGCAAGCACGCCACAAACAGAGTCGCCTGAGGTATGCAAAAGCACATTTGGACAAGCCAGTTACATTTTGGAAGAAGGTCCTGTGGACTGATGAAACAAAGATTGAGTTGTTTGGTCATACAAAAAGGTGTTATGCATGGAGGCAAAAAAACACAGCATTCCAAGAAAAGCACTTGCTACCCACAGTAAAATTTGGTGGCGGTTCCATCATGCTTTGGGGCTGTGTGGCCAGTGCCAGCACCGGGAATCTTGTTAAAGTTGAGGGTCGCATGGATTCAACTCAGTATCAGCAGATTTTTGACAATAATGTGCAAGAATCAGTGACGAAGTTGAAGTTACGCAGGGGATGGATATTTCAGCAAGACAATGATCCAAAACACCGCCCCAAATCTACTCAGGCATTCATGCAGAGGAACAATTACAATGTTCTAGAATGGCCATCCCAGTCCCCAGACCTTAATATCATTGAAAATCTGTGGGATGATTTGAAGCGTGCTGTCCATGCTCGGTGACCATCAAACTTAACTGAACTGGAATTGTTTTGTAAACAGGAATGGTCAAATATACCTTCATCCAGGATCCAGGAACTCATTAAAAGCTACAGGAAGCGACTAGAGGCTGTTATTTTTGCAAAAGGAGGATCTACAAAATATTATGTTGAGGTGCCCATACTTTTGCACCTGTCAAATTTTGTTTAAATGCGGATTGCACATTTTCTGTTAGTACAATAAACATCATTTCAATCCAGAAATATTACTCAGTCCATCAGTTATTAGATATATGAAACTGAAATAGCTGTTGCAAAAACCCATTTTATTATAAAGAAAAAAGGTTAACATTAATAGGGGTGCCCAAACTTTTTCATATAACTGTATCCTATTAGCCCCAAATACAGGGAAAATTCAGCCTCCCCTAAGACACATAATCTCCTTCTCCATGAGGATTCTGGCGCCCTGCTTCTGCAGCTGCTCTACTGTACAATGCAGTGCTATTTTTGAGGAGTTGAACACAGATCGCTCAGATGTTTGTCATCTATGGGCGGTCAGGAAGTAATTAAATTCACTGGTATATCAAATAAGAACTAATTCAACACCTATCTTATCTTAAATGGGTTGTTTGGGCTAGAATGAAAAGTCTGCAGCCACTCTGTGTGTCAGTAGACCTGTGAATGCTCCCAGTGCATGCACTGTGCGCTGTGGCGATTCATCAGTGTCTGCACTGGGAATGGCAGTAAGGTAAGCGATAAGCATATTCCTGGCCACAACCCGACTTATGGCCGCAACCTCGCTCAATACAAGTGATATTCAGTGACAAGTTATTAACATGGTGCATTGTGAGTCACAATACCTTTGCTATATATGTAGCTCTAATACATTTCACAACATATACACTGAACAAAAATATAAACGCAACACTTTTGTTTTTGCTCTTATTTTTCACCAGGTGACTTCAAAGATCTAAACCTTTTTCTATGTAGGCGTTTTTTCTCTCAAATATTGTTCACATACATGTGTAGTGTGCCACCCCAGGAGCGCTGTTCCTGTTCGGGGATGCCACAGTCCAGGGAATGTTCTGGCCACGGGTAGGTCAGGTTAACTTCTATGGGAATCGTGAGGCCACTCTCGGTAATTGCGGTCAGGGGTTGACTGCCACTGCAGTTTAGGGAAAGCCTGGGGCTGATGGTAAATGCAGTTAGTTGTTGTGGCCTCCCGAGAGTGAGGCTGGCCCCAGGGCCCAGTGTAAGTGTGTAGTACCACAGGTCCAGAAGAACTGACACACAAGCAGCAAAGTCTTTCAGGTTTTTACTCACTTTCAGATGGTAGCTGTGAGTCAACCCGGGTGATGCTATGATGAACCAGGAGGAACCAGGTATCCCTTCAGGTGATGTAGGGGTGACTGTTGACTCGCCTTCCTTGCCCTTCTTGTTTTGAGGTGAGTCCTACATGTAGTATTACTGGAATCACCCAGGGAAGTTGCAACTGCCGTTCTCCCCTTTCTGGCCCGTTTGCCTGACAGCGTGGACCAAGGATAGATGGCTCCAGGCTCGATCCTCCTTATGGGCCCCTTCGTTGCTGCTGCAGCTGCAGACTCTGTGTGGTTGGTGAAGCGCGTAAAGTGCCCTCACCAGCAGGTTTGGCAGGCCAACTGAATGGGCCCCTGCTCTGGGGACCTGTTTTCCCATCCGGGCTTGGACTACCGATGGTCCCCTTACTCAGCCACCTCTTGCTACTGCCCTAGGTGGTTTTCAGGCAGCACAACAGGGTAGCCTTTCTCCCCCAAAGTTGGATATTGACTAAAAGGGCCACTTAATATGGTAATTATGGTGGTCTCCTAAAAAGAGCCACCCCTTGGCTGGGTCCTTTCCGGAGGGATATCTGGCTGGTTTCTGTGTTGAGACGCCTAACAGAGGCTCCAAGGACTTTTTTGATTTGCATATTTCCCAGGGGGCAATGTACCTAGGATTTCACTGTTTTGAGCGCCCTCACTGGCTGCCGGCAGTGTTTTCTCTGGCTGGTCTCCCCGAGATCAGTGATTGTTTTGTCTTGTTGATCTACTAGGCATTTAGGCATTGCTTCCACCTGGCCAGAATCCTACTCCACACTGATGAGGGGCAATACCCCGAAACAGCTGTCTGTGGATGGATACCTGGCCTTGGTATTTCCTTTGTCATATCTTTAAACTTGTCAAAAAGTTGGATATTGACTAAAAGGGCCACTTAATATGGTGGTTATGGTGGTCTCCTAAAAAGAGCCACCCCTTGGCTGGATTCTTCCCGGAGGGATATCTGGCTGGTTTCTATGTTGAGACTCCTAACAGAGGCTCCACGGACTTTTTTGATTTGCATATTTCCCAGGGGGCAATGTACCTAGGATTTCACTGTCTTGAGCGCCCTCGCTGGCTGCCGGCAGTGTTTTCTCTGGCTGGTCTCCCCGAGATCAGTGATTTTTTTGTCTTGTTGGCCATAATAATAGGCCACTCCAAAATGTACAGTTTAATCACACAGTGCAATGCCACAGATGTTAGAAGTTTTGAGGGGACGTGCACTTGGCATACTGACAGCAAGAATGTCCACCAGAGCTGTCGCCTGTGAAATGAATGTTCCTTTCTCTACCTTAAGCCATCTCCAAATTTTGAAGAATTTAGCAGTACATCTAAATGGCTTCCCAACCACAGACCACATGTAACCTCACCAGTCCAGCATCTTCACCTCTAAGATCATATGACTCCAGCCACCCAGACAGCTACTGCAACAATCAGTTTCCATAACCTCATCAGTATCTCCACCTGACTGCAGTTCATCGTCAAAACCGACCTGAGTAGGTAAATGCTCACATTCGATGGTGTCTGGCACGTTGAATGATGTTCTCTCCTTGGATGAATCCTGATTTTCATTGTGCAAGGTAGATGGTAGTCTGGGATATGGTGGTCACACCAGATACTTATTGCTTTTCTGACTCTTCAGACCACCTCAATACTGTAAGACTGCACATTTTATAGAGGACGTTTATTATGGCCACCCTAAGGCACACCTGTGCAATAATCATGCTGTCTAATCAGCATCTTGATATGTCACACCTGTGAGGTGGATGGATTATCTTCGCAAAGGAGAAGAGCTCACCAACACAGATTTACACAAATTTGTGAGCAATATTTGATTGGAAAAGGCCTTTTGTGTAGATAGAAAAAGAATTAGATTTTTGAGTTCAGCTCCTGAAAAATGGGAGCAAAAACAAAAGTGTTGTGTTATATTTTTGTCCAGTATATGTTCTTTCTCTACCTATGGTAAGGTTAAAAATCCTCAAAGCCACGCCATTCAAGCTAGTGTCAACTAATGAAACGGCTTTGGCCATATTCACACCACACTTATTTGTGGCAGCGTTTTAAAGAGACTTGACACAAGATACAGCACAGTACATGTTTGTTTACCTTCTTATATAGTTCTGCTACATTCCTGTGTGACAAATACTGTACATTGAATGTCTTGGTTAATATGATTTTCACCTGGCTGTAGGCTACACAAGTAGCTTACTTCATTAGGTTTCCTTACCTCAATGCCTTACTTCAACCTTCAGTAAGACACCAGTCACACCAATGTGATTAATATCTATTACCTTGTGACAAACATTGCTCATAGAGGTTAACCAGTTTGAACAACATGTTAATGTATGAGCACTGGCTTTAAAACTGTGGCTTGGAGATGTTAATTTGCTTCACTGCACCCACATTAGATTGTTAAACATGACTTAGGCATATCTCCTAATGGGTGTCAAATGGAGACCTTCTGAAAGGTTACGTCTAGTGGTCAACACATTGCTTGTTTTCAGTATATACTCCATATATTAGGCATAGTATCAAAGATCTAAATGTAAACGTTTCAACTGTAAAACAATATCTATATGTAATATGTAATACATGCAGTTATGTAACAACGTGAAAGGTGATCTATAAACTATATATGTAAAAATGAAATGAAAAAAAAGCCTTTTGACCCTTTTACTGCTACCGCTACTTGACCATTTTGTCTCTGTACTTTCTTATGGAGTCTTTAGTATTCCAAACAGATGCTTCCTTTTGATAAAAAAAGAATCTTAATGGGGTGTTCCGAAGGCAAAGTAATTTTCATTCTAAATCTTTATCTATTTAGTGCCACAATTTAAACTATTTTCTAATATACTTGCATTAAAAATTCCATATCCTTCCCTAACTGCTGTACTATTCTTTTTTCTATTCCTTTTTGATGATGCTTTGTTTTAGAATCCCAGTGCATGCTGGGATACTGAAACAAAGCGTCATGAGGAGGCAGAGACTGCAGTTACTATCACAGCCTCTTCCCCCTTCCTTGAAACCAAGTGTCATCAGTGATACTGGTTTCAGGGGCTGGCATAGTCCCTACACACTGTGTACTGTGCAATCTGCACAACGAGAGCGCACATTCTATAGCCAGCTCAGATCAGATCATTGGACTAGCCCAGCCCCTGAAATGATGAATCTTTGTCTCAGGGAAGGGGTAGGGGCTGCGTCAGTTACAGC
This sequence comes from Anomaloglossus baeobatrachus, assembly GCF_048569485.1. Lineage (NCBI taxonomy): Eukaryota > Metazoa > Chordata > Amphibia > Anura > Aromobatidae > Anomaloglossus > Anomaloglossus baeobatrachus. The sequence continues at coordinate 507,030,407 of NC_134354.1, read as the reverse complement.
AGCCTTTGCCCCTTGATGACGCTTGGTTCAAGTATCCCAGCATGGACTGAGGATTCTCAAATGAAGCGTCGTCAAAAAGGAAGTAGGAGAAAAAAATAGAATAGCCGTTAGATAGCATAGTTGGTGAAGGACAGGGAATGTTTAATGTAAGTATATTAGAAATTAGTTTAGATTATGGCACTAAATAGATAGGGATTTTGAATGAAATTTACTTTGCATTGAGACCACCCCTTTAATACCCATGCAAACCGCAGTCAAGAAGGAAGAGACGTTCAGGGGACAAGTCAAGCAAGATACGCCGTCAGCCAACCGCAGTTAAGAAGGTAGAGACGTTCAGGGGACAAGTCAAGCAAGATACGCCATGAGCCCACCCAATATGGTTGATTGACATCCTTGAGGACAGGGTTTGGATGCTACATAATTATTTTGCTGACTTTACTGATCATTCAAAGTAATATGGGAGAGACTTGAGGTGTCAGGTGTGTGTCTCCATTTTGAGTGTATGTTGGGTTTTTTCAGCTTTTACTCAGTGCCACTGATTTTAAATTCCTTTTGGTTTTCTTGCCAGTTATAAAAATACTTTCTTTCTTAGGGCAGGTCCAATCTGTTTCTAATAAAACAATTTTTCTTTTGAAGGCTATTAATAGATGTCATCTACTTAATTATAAAAATAGAATGAATCTACAAAAAGATGCCAAAGGCATTGGCACTTAAATGGGGAGTTTTTTGTCTGTTTGTCAAAGCATGCCTCATTATTTGTGTATCTATTTACCCGCATGTAATATGCTTTGAAAGTCATCATAATCTATTTAAGAGGTTTAACTATTGTAGATAAATAACAAAGATGCTATTTTCCAGGAAGCATCTATTAGTTCCTAAGTCTGTATCTTATGGTTTACCAGAAAAGTGATTTAGTTATGCCAGACCTCAAAGTCTTTCCAGATCTTCAGTGTATTAGAGTCATTTCCGTTCTTGTAAAACTCTGCACTTCAAGACTAGCTAAAATCCTCTGTTGGTTAATGTTCATGCCGACATAATGGAATACAACCTATCTTATAGATTTTAGGTTAACTGATAAATGCACTGTTTCATTAACTGTGCCCAAGTCACTACTTCCTGCTTTACTGTGTTAACCAATCTCCTGTTTATCTAATCATTGTGACAACTCTGTGTCAATAAGGAATATCTGGCCATTTCTGACTTTGCTAACTATTGTTAATTATGCCAGACATATTGTTCTTTTGTTTGGCGAGTCATAGAACATGGCCATTGTTTCATGTAGGACTGTCCGGAGCCCTTTTTGTATACTAACTTGTGGAATGCCTGCTAATTGAGGATTGCATCCGCACCCTGCGGTGTACTAGTACTAGTACTACTGTTTCATCTGGAAGACAATTGAACTGGAAAAAAATGAGGGAACAGCTATGATTTTCTTACTTCTTATAAAAAGGGCCTGCTCCTATCACCAGTGATTCTTCAGGAATTCAGCTTAGGGACCATAGCTCCAGCTGGTGGATATATACAATCATCATCCATGACACAGCTGACAGTTTGGGAAATGTCCGAAGCTTCTTGCCCCTTCCCTCCTCCTGTTTCCCAAGTCTTGACTTAAGCTGGTGTCACACACAGCGACAACGACAACGACGTCGCTGCTACGTCACCATTTTCTGTGACGTTGCAGCGACGTCCCGTCGCTGTCGCTGTGTGTGACATCCAGCAACGACCTGGCCCCTGCTGTGAGGTCGCCGGTCGTTGCTGAATGTCCAGCTTCATTTTTTCGTCGTCACTCTCCCGCTGTGACACACACATCGCTGTGTGTGACAGCGAGAGAGCGACGAAATGAAGCGAGCAGGAGCCGGCACTGGCAGCTGCGGTAAGCTGTAACCAGCGTAAACATCGGGTAACCAAGGGAAGTCCTTTCCCTGGTTACCCGATGTTTACGCTGGTTACCAGCCTCCGCTCTTGCTGCCAGCGCCGGCTCCTGCACTGTGACATGTGGCTGCAGTATGCATCGGGTAATTAACCCGATGTATACTGTAGCAAAGAGAGCAAGGAGCCAGCGCTAAGCAGTGCGCGCGGCTCCCTGCTCTCTGCACTGTGACATGTAGCTGCAGCACACATCGGGTTAATTAACCCGATGTGTACTGTACCTAGGAGAGCAAGGAGCCAGCGCTAAGCGCGGCTCCCTGCTCTCTGAACATGTAACACAGCGACGTTATGATCGCTGCTTCTGCTGTGTTTGACAGCTAAGCAGCGATCATAACAGCGACTTACAAGGTCGCTGTTACGTCACCGAAAATGGTGACGTAACAGCGACGTCGTTGTCGCTGTCATTTAGTGTGAACCCAGCTTTAGAGCGCTTCCAACACTTTGACTGCCAAAGATAATACCCTTAATACCAAGACTTCCGGTGCCAATACTACCACCAACAACAATGCAAGTTGTTTTGAGTTATGTCCTTCATCTTCTACACCCCATTCCATTCAAGTCCAAACACTGACTGTTCTCATCCAAAGCAAGAACTGTAAGAAGGTGTTGTGACATTTTTTCCTTAGAATCTACAATGCTATGTTCTTTGGACTACGGGTCAGAGAAAATGGATATCATAGATCAAATTGAAAATCTGTAACTGGAAACTTATGGCAGCTGAGTAAGGAAAATGTGCAGAACGATAACTTAAACTGATGATGTCACTATCAGAGTTAATATCATCCTGCTGGAACTGAGATAAATGATGTGCAATAAGGTCCTTAACATATTCCACTTTCTTCCTAGTAATATGTAAGTAAGTAAGGGTGCTGAAAATAACAATTTGAGCTGCAATTAGTAGTATCACTGCCTTGCCTGCCTTGCCTTAGTTATCATGGTGCTGCTGCTTCTTGCAGCTCTTACAGTCACAGTGGTATTTATTTCTCTTTTAGGTCCACTGCCATTGCCACTTTTTCTTTTACCATATATTTTGGACCACACTAGAATTAGTTTTAATATTTGAACAACAATTGCATCCTTCCTAAATGGGAACAACCAAGAGATGATAAGTAAATGCCAAAAACATTACAGAGGCAATGAGCAGTACATCAAATTAAACTGATTAACCAGGTATGCAAAATAAGCAGTGATGCTATTTGTGACATGCACACTTTGTGAGGTATTTAAAGTAGGTAGTTTGTTTTTTTTCTTTCAGCAATATTGGTGGTTTGCTTTTGAAAATGCAAAAAATGTGTAATTGAATTGTAGGACCAGGTGCTAACAACATTCGCCTTCCTTCATTTACAGACTCAATCTTATGTCGATTCCCAATATCCATGGAGAAGAGACGGAAGGCATTAACCAGAAATGCGGTAAAAAAGCTCTTTATTCAACCATCAGGTCAAGGGGAAAAGGCGTGGGGAGGTAGGAACACACAATCCGTCGGACTCGTGGAAGCGTCAGTTGTAAAGACGTGAAACAGCCATCGTCTGACGGATTGTGTGTTCCTACCTCCCCACGTCTTTTCCCCTTGACCTGATGGTTGAATAAACAGCTTTTTTACCGCATTTCTGGTGAGTGACTTCTGTCTCTCCTCCATGGATATTGTGAATTGTGGTCTATTGGAATGAGCACCGTGGCCAGTATGCAATGGAATTTATTGCCATATAATGCGTGTATAACCCTGGATTAAGAGGATTAAGCAGTTAGCTCGCTGAATGGTGCCAGTGTTTCCTTTTTTTTCTTCTATGGTTTATGTCGATTCCCTCTCCCTATCAATGCAATCTGTAGGATTCTCTTTAACACATTAAAGTTCCTCACTTCTATAATGACAATTCTAATTCTGGTCAATTTCTTAGGTGTTTTTTTCTTTCCTCTCCCAATCTCAATGTCTAAGCTGTAATGAAATGTCCTCTCACTGTTCAAATTCACCAGAAAATGACTGCTGCATTTTTTGCTCCTGCATTTATTAAGACTATGATAGTCTCTCCTAATTTACTGTGCTGTACCATGTAATGTGATAGCGGCACGGCATTATGTGAAAGCCCACCAGATCACACTTGAGGTCATGTGATCCTTTTCTAGCAAATGAAATCTTATGAATATGTAACATGGCTGCACCATTTTAGGTTATTTGCATGAATTCCTTTAATTCACTGGATTCAACAAATTCTTAAACATTGGACACAAATTTGACTAGCATTAATTCGATCTGCTTATCTTTAGTGGGTAATCCTGAGAATGATGGTCACACCAAAGGAACCTGAGAACTTTCTGAAATGACTTTATCCGATCCTTTGTTTAAAGGGATTGCCTACTACATGGATATGGCCTTCTCATACCCCATGTTTTCCCCCATAAAAATAAAAAAGCCTATAATTCCCTCCGGTACCGGCACAGTTCCAGTAATGTCGGAACTCATGTTCCTGCAGCCCACGTGACATTGTTATGACACACAAGCCCCACTACCATTCAGCGCCGGCTTCTCTGTCCCCGCCTTCACACATTCAAGTAATTAACAGGAAGTGAGCGTTACGGCTGCCACTCACTTCAAGTTAATTATTTAACCGTATGAAGGTGTAGAGATGGAAGCCAGTCCTGATTAGTCTCAGGGCTTGCCTGTCTGTTCCGTGGGCCCCAGGAACACATGTTCCGACATCTATGGAACAGCCCTGGATGTGAATATAGGTTTTGTTATTTTTATGGGGGTGCTCATGGGGAATGAGAAGGGGTTGTCCAAGCAAAAAAGTGTTAAAAGAAAATATTTTCAATGACATTTAAAAATGGCTTTTTCATCTTCAAGTGGAAATGCACAGATTTACTATTTTTGTATGCCTCAACTTTGGCAGAATTTTTGGCACAATGCTAAACTTAGTTTTAGGTATATCACTTATGTGTCTACATTGTTGGCATTTCATTCAGAAAAAGGCATGGTTTATAGAAGGTGGCCTGCAATTAATCTGTAAGTTGGGTGCCGTAAAATTTTAACCTGTCTAGGTAACAGTATAAACCAAGCTATGATCCGTGGTGATAAATTGAAATTTAAACACTGTGCAGTCTAAGTTTGCACAATCTATATCACAGGATTAGTCAATCTGCCCCAGTGACTATGATGCCTCTGAGGTACATTCACTATCTTTAAGCCTCCGGTTTGAGGACTTTTTTCCTTTCATTAAGGCCCGTTTCACACGTCAGTGAAAAACACACGTTTTTCACTGGCGTGTAAAACACGCACATGTCCCTCCGTGTGGCGTGAATCACGGCACACGTGGGTTGTCTAAGTACAATCCGGGCTCCGTTCTCCGTGGCCCGTGATTGCACTTAGAGATTAACTCACCTGTGTGCGCTCCCGCTCTCCATGGTGCTGATCGCTCCCGCGATACAGCATACGGCCGGCGCTGACCCCCGCAGCAGCTGCTTCCGGGTCGGCTGTGTCGTGCATCATGAATATGCGTGACAGTAATGAGCCGGCTCAGAAGCAGCAGGGAGAACAGGCTGCAGAGAGCGTCGCTGGAGCCGGGTGAGTTAAAATGCTTTTTATTTTAGAAGCACGTTTTTTTCTGGCACGTGTTTCACGGACCACACCACTGCGTGGTCTGTGGGACATCAGTGATGCCAGAAAAAAATGGACATGTCTCCGTGCGGCAATCACGGACACGCGGGTACGCCGCACGGAGACACGTGCAGTGAAAAATCACTGATGTGTGAGCAGACCCATTCATTATAATGGGTCTGCGTATGTCAGTGATTCTGGTACGTTTATAAAAAAGCACAAATGTACCAGAATCACTGACGTGTGAAAGGGGCCTAAAACATAACAAAATTGTTGATTTCAGTTCCGTTTATGTACTTCTCTCTTCACCTTGTCACTTTTCCAAGTGTATTTTTGGACATATTTAAAATGAACCGATAAACAAAAGTCTGGAAATGAAATCATGTCAAGGGCATTTAGTGAATTGGCGCATGAACAGAATCGCTAATCTCTAATAACAACTTTTGAATACACAAACCTCTTATTCCTATTTCTGTGTTCCGAGTTGTTAAATATCCAAGATCTTGCTTTCTCTCTGGCACTTTCTTGTTACATTGATTTTGTCCATGAAGACGTGTTCAGTCCATATGTTTCCTTTTATAATCACATTCATCGTTTACAACATCCAGGACATTAGAATGTTTTTCCTGTTCCTTTTTCACATCAACATTTAATGACAAATACCAAAAATAAGATTCCTACACTGGTTCATATAGTAAAGCCATCCATGGTTCCCATATGCTCAAAATTAAAATAGATTTGGATTGTAGCCTACATTTAGATTTATTACATAGTATCTTTGTACATATAATGGAAAAACTTGTTTTTGACTGAAGAATCATTAATACAATCATCTTGAGAAAGGTACAATAACTTCAGTTTCTTACCTTTACAACGAAGGAGCCTTGATGCTCTGAAAGCTTGCTAATAGAGTTGAGCGATGTTCGAGTCGAAATTGGTTTGCCAATTTCAAATTCAAGTGATTTTGGGCGGTGTTCGAGTCGTTCGACGAACTCGAATGATTTGCTTCAATTTCGGCAGTTTGAGTTACCGTTCGATAACGGTTCGATCAACAAAAGCGTGGCTTTTCACAGTAAGGCTATGTGTGCATGTTGTATATTTGCATGTGTCCTGCATCCCTAGCACAATCCCTCTCTCTTTCCTACTCACCGATCATGGGGGTGACGCTGCATGGCTGTCACAAAGCTCCGGCGGCTTTTCCTCTTTTGAAAATGGCTGCCGCTTCTTTATTCAATCTGGTATTCCCTGATTTCCCCACCCACCGGTGCCCATGATTGGTTGCAGTCAGACACGCTCCCATGATGAGTGACAGCTGTCTCACTGCAACCAATCACAGCCGCCGGCGGGTGGGTCTATATCATGCAGTAAAATAAATAAATAAATAAAAAAAACTGTGGTTCCCCCCAAATTTGATACCAGCCAGGATAAAGCCAGACGGCTGGAGGCTGGTATTGTCAGGATGGGGAGCTCCACATTATGGGGAGCCCACCACCCTAACAATATCAGCAGGTAGCCAGCCAGAATTGCCGCATCCATTAGATGCGACAGTCCCGGGACTCTTCGCAGCTCATCCCGAATTGCCCTCGTGTGGTGGCAATCGGGGTAATAAGGGGTCTCCCCGAGATACCTTCCATGATTAACCTGTAAGTGAAAGTAAATAAACACACATAATGAAAAATCCTTTATTTGGAATAGAAGACAAAAAAACACCCTCTTTCACCATTTTATTAAAATCCCAAATACCCCTCCAGGTGCGACGTAATCCACAGAGGTCCCACGAAGCATCCAGCTCTGCTACATGAAGCTGACAGGAGCGCCGTAGAACACGAGCGCTCTGTGTCAGATCCACGCAGCAATGAAGTGAGCCGCGCTGTCAGTGGGGACGTCACTGAGCTAATGCCTGCGTGTGTGCGAGGATGATGAGTGCCGTAGTGCCTGTGTGTGTGCGGTGATGAGTGCCGTAGTGCTGGTGTTTTCCCTCCCATCCATCCATCCCTCCATCCCCCCTCCATCTATTCATCCCTCCATCCCTCCCTCCATTCATTCATCCCTCCCTTCATCCCTCCCTCCCTCCATCCCTCTATCCCTCTATCCATCCATCCATCCATCCCTCCATCCATCCATCCCTCCATCCATCCCTCCATCCATTCAACCAACCATCACTTCATCCCTCCCTCCATCCCTCCATCCATCCCTCTATCCCTCCATCCATCCATCCTTCCATCTATCCCTTCATCCATTCATCCATCCCTCCATCTCTCCATCCATCCCTCTCTCCATTCATCCCTCCATCCATCCTTGTAGCTGAATAATCTACTTCTGGATTCTCAAGTGCAATACAGAGGTCAAGATTACCAAATCTTCCTATGCTTTTCATTAGAGGCAGTGGCTCAATGGATAGCGCTACTGCCTAAGGCGAAATTAGCTCACGAGTTTGAGTCTCGGCAGTCCCGGTAAAGAATTTAATTTATTTTTAATTTTAAATTATAATTATTATTTATTTATAATTATAAATTAATTTAATTATACACTGAGGGGAGGAGCCGGACATCAGCTGTGAGCTGCGGGACACACCTCTAAAATCGGAGCAGTTCACGGAATGAGGCTGCATTGCTCTCTCCTCTCTCTCCTCTCTCTCTTCTCTCTCCCTCTCTCTTCTCTCTCTCTCTTCTCTCTCTCCTCTTCTCTCCTCTTCTCTCTCTTCTCTCTCCTCTCTCTCTCTTCTCTCTCTCTTCTCTCTCTCCCTCTCTCTCCCTCTCCTCTCTCCCCTCTCTCTCTTCTCTCCTCTTCTCTCTCTCTTCTCTCTCTCTCTTCTCTCTCTTTGTTCTCTCTTTTCTCTCTCTCAGACCTGGTGATGATCAGCTGATGCGGTCACCTGACGGAATCAGCTGACACTATAAGTCGAGCGGTGAGGCCAGCTTTTTACCGCCCGGCCGGCTAAACTATAAGCTGCTGCTGTTGGACAGGAGTCTGCACAGAAGTGTGTAGTTTGTTTTTTTTTTGCACTGATGCATCAGCTGAGTGTATAAAAGCCATTTATACAATCAGCTGCTGTATCATGTGATTCAGGCCCTTGAACCTGACACATCATCTGATCGCTTTTCCTTCCAACAAACCGATCTGATGATATTGGATCCGGATTGGACGGCGCGGGACCCTTGGCCCAGGATTACTGTGGAGGGGGGTTCTTTATTTCAATAAAGATGGAGTCACTAATTGTGTTGTTTTATTTCTAATAAAAGTATTTTTCTGTGTGTTGTGTTTTTTTTCATCTGTACCAGAAATTCATGGTGGCCATGTCTAATATTGGCGTGACACCATGAATTTTGGGCTTAGGGCCAGTGGATAATATACAGCTAGCCCTAAACCCATTATTACCCAGTGAGCCACCCATCACCAGGGCAGCTAGAGAGTTGGATACAGCGCCAGAAGATGGCGCTTCTATGAAAGCGCCATTTTCTGGGGTGGCTGCAGACTGCAATTCGCAGCAGGGGTGCCCAGAAAGCTTGGGCACCCTGCACTGTGGATTCCAATCCCCAGCTGCCTAGTTGTACCTGGCTGGACACAAAAACGTCACGACAAGTCATTTTTTTTATTTTTTTAATTATTTCATGAAATTAATGAAATAATTAAAAAAAAAGGGCTTCCCTATATTTTTGGTTCCCACCCGGGTACAAATAGGCACCTGGGGGTTGGGGGCAGCCCGTAGCTGCCTGCTGTACCTGGCTAGCATAGAAAAACATGGCGAAGCCCACGTAATTTTTTGGGATGGCAAAAATCTCCTGCATACAGTCCTGGATGGAGTATGTTGAGCTTAGGACTTCTGCAGCTGCTGTCGGCTGTCTGTATGGAGGAGAGCAGACAGCAGCTGCAGAACTACAAGGCTCAGCATCCTCCATCCAGGACTGTATGCTGGAGGGAGAGGCAGGAGGAGCAGAACTGCAAGGTTCAGCATACTTCATCCACTAGTGTATGCAGGAGAGCAGACAGCAGCTGCAGAACTACAAGGCTCAGCATGCTGCATCCAGGACTGTATGCTGGAGGGAGAGACAGGGGAAGCAGAACTACAATGCTCAGCATGCTCCATTCACTAGTGTATGCAGGAGAACAGACAGCAGCTGCAGAACTACAATGCTCAGCATACTCCATCCAGGACTGTATGCAGGAGTTTATTGCCCACCAAAAAAATAATGTGGGCTTCGCCATATTTTTGTATGCTAGCCAAGTACAGCAGGCAGGTACGGCTGCCCCCAACCCCCAGCTGCCTATTTGTACCCGGCTGGGAACTAAAAATATAGGGAAGCCCTTTTTTAATTATTTCATGAATTTCATGAAATAATTAAAAAAAAAAATGACATGGGCTTCGCCCCATTTTTCTTTCCACCCAGGTACAACTAGGCAGCTGGGGATTGGAATCTGCAGGACAGGTTAGCCCGAGCTTTCTGGACCCCTCTGCTGTGAATTGCAGTCCGCAGCCACCCCAGAAAATGGCGCTTTCATAGAAGCGCCATCATCTGGCGCTGTGTCCAACTCTTCCAGCAGCCCTGAAGCCGGGTGGCTTGCTTGGTAATAATGGGTTAATACTAGCTTTGTTTAACTAGCTAGTATTAAGCCAGAGATTTTTAATGTCAGGCAAGTTTGACCCGGCCATGAAGAATCTCCAATAAAGGGTTAAAAAAACACCACACAGAGAAAAAATACTTTAATAGAAATAAATACACAGACACAACCGATTCAACCCATGCAGCTCTGCTACATCAGATAGCACTGCATGGGAGGAAGACGCTGCTGCTCTCGTGCAGTCTAATCACTCAGTGAGTGAGCAGAGGCTGCGGGTTGTAAGTGGTGACATCACCGCTGCCACTTTTGAAATAGTAATCTGACAGGCGGGTTACTATAGCAATGGTGATCTCCGTTATTCACCGGCTGTGGCATCCAGTCCTTGCATGTGGGCTGACTCTGTAAAGAATGCCGACATGCAGGGACGGGGAGTCGACCATGTGCCAGAGCATCTTGCCAGTACACGGAGATGCTGGAACGAGCACCGAGTTGCGGCGAGATGCCGACATGCAGGAACGGGGAGCCAAGCATGTGCCCAAGCATCTCGCCGGTACACGGAGATGCTCAAACGAGCACCGCATACCAGAGAGATGCACTGACAGGAAGTAGCATGACGTCTAGCCATGTGACCAGTCTGTAGCCAAAAAGATAATACACACGTGACTGGTCACATGTTATGACGACGTCACGGAAGGTCCTATCATCAGTGTTGGTTACCGGGAGGGCACAGCGATGATTGGAAGGAAAAGCGGCGGGAGACAGAGTGCAGGACACGTCGCGGGGACCTGTAAGTATAATGGCAATGTTTATTAACTGTATGTGTACATGTATAATGTGTTTTTATGTGTTTCTGTTTGCCTGCCATTGTTTTCAATGGGGTTCAAAGGTGTTCGTTGAACGTTCGTCGAACGTTTGCCAAAGGGAGCCGCCATTCGACGAACCGAACCGAACTCGAACACTAGGGGGTTGGCTCATCTCTACTTGCTAATATAATTTTTCTGGTTAGCCTATAAAGGTATCACTCCTAAAATACTTTTGGCATTCTTGGGACATATTATTTCAATTACCTTTACAGCTACAAATTGTATTACTCTTCATGTTATACTTACACATAGTATGTAACTAAGGCTAAAAAAACAAAGCCTTAACATTTTGTAGAATTGCATAGGTAATGGGATAGGCTATATCTCAGTAGGTAATATTGGTGTAACTTTTTGAGTCCAATGTGTGCTTCTCCAACAATTAAGGAAAATGTTCATTGGTGTAACTGCCTCATCACAAGGTAATAGACATTAGGTGTGACAGGTACAGTACCTAGTGTGACCAATTAGCTCTTCTTCATTGAGAAGAACAAACATCGGACAACAGTTTATATATTTTTACAATAGATGAATGACGGAGCCGGCAGAGGCTTTGCAGCAGATTTTGGATACAGCAAAGTTTTTGAGTGGCCGGATAGCCTAGCCATGAGAACTGCATATGTTGCGGACCGGGGTTGAGCCGCTGCAGGGCTGCTCGGATCCGGGTTTGTTACTGCGGCTCGAGTGGTAGCCGGACCCGGGGCTCATGCAGCCATCCGTCCTAACAACTGTAGGAAGTGGGTATTTGCAAGGGAAAAGTCTGTCAGTGACGCCACCCATGGGTTGCAGTGAGGGTTGGTAGCACCGCCGCTGCCTGGATATGGGACTCCCAGGGCTGATAGAGTGGGGCAGCAGGATGGTATCCCCTCCACGGATAGGGGACGTGTTGTCCCGGGGCCCAAGTGAATGGGAGTAATGGCTGCGGAGAGTGTCATGCAGGGTTGGACCGGGGATGGATGGTGTACTCACAGTTCCAATGAATTGCACACAGAGTCTAGTGGTAAACTAAATTGCCAGTGACCAGTTGCCTCCGGCGGGTGTATTTGGGTCCCACACCCTGGCATAGCAAACAGGGGTCCCTTCCTCCTGCACTCAGTGTTTGTGTCTTCAATGGGACAACTTCGCTTGAAATGGGGAAATCCACTCCCGGTACTTTGTATGTTGGGAGCTGTGGCCCACTATATCTGAGCCTTGGGATCTCTGTGGGTTCTGGCAGACACCCTATCCCCTGCGTTGGGCTTTTGTTTCGCTCTCTGGGCTTACTGTTGAACAAGGCCTGAAACGTTATTCCCGACTGGTCAATTGACAAGGGGCTTGAAACCTTCCTCGCCCTAGGGTCCAGGCACCTGACTGTACATGGCCTGTGGACCAGATTACCGCTGTCAGCACCGGCAGGCTACAACCCTGTCCACTTAAGGTCTCCCGCGACTGGATCTCCGTCACCTGCGGTCCTGCTTGCCATCTGCCACCTAGTCCAGTAGTTCAGGGGCCCCAACCCCTGACTCCGCTGTCACCTCACACTCCTCACTCCTTCACTGTCAGTACTCGACTCTCAACTTACTTGTCCCCTCCCAGGACACCTCAGGACCCCTAGGTGGGCGCTCCTATCTGCCTGGTCCTGCCCACTGGTGTGTCCCTATTGTTATGGGGGGTGACTAGGCTTTAATGGCTGGTGTTGTGCACCTGGGTGTGGGTTTTGTGTTGAAACGCCAAGGAGGATGGAGTCTTGTACCTGAGAGATTTGTAAAACCTCTGTGACTACCTGGTTTTGCCAGGGTGTCACACTCCCCCTTGGTTGAATACAGCCCGTCTTTGGGCTGTCCGGCCACCGACATTTATTTTTCTGCATCTAAAATGGTGAAAAAAGGTATAATACATTAACAATAAAACATTTCTTCCATTTCAGGGAGGCACATTTCTTAAACGTTGCAGGTCATCTCCTTCTCCCTGTCAGCCCGCCACCCAAAACACCTGAACCCTCCCCGGTGCCACCGTTAACACAGGTGTCACACTGTTCCGAGTTCCTGTGGGTGTCCTTAGCGTCCGGGTAAAAGTTCCTTACCCACCAGTCCACGCCAAAGAGTTCCATGGTCCGGAACCCCTTGGCCTGGAGGTTAGCCACCGGTTTTGCTGGTGACTGGGCCTCAGCCGACTCCACCGCAGGCCCTTCCTCCAAACAACCTCTCCAGAGGTGTTACAGTCCTGGTGGTGGGGTAACAAGAAGGTAGGTGGGGGTTATGTGCAAGACCCAAGAGAGTTTTTTGGGTGGCCTCTACCAGTCCAGAGGCCATGGTCCATCATAACATAAAACAGGGAAAGCTGGGTTTAACTGGGAAAAGGGTAGCTGGGATCCGCTACCTTACTTTTTCATGTAAATGATGGTGAGAGGCGAGGCATGGCTGCTCGTTAACCACGATCCACTTTTTGACATCCAGGGCAAACCACCCTCGCTCTCCACAGTGTCTGGTGTAGCTCACCATGTCCCCGGGTTCCAGATTACTGTCTGGATGGCCAGTGGGTAGCTGAGGGGCCACATCCCTCGGGACACAAATATTTCGGACTCCAGTCCCGGTTCATAGATGAACCCCATCCTTTTCTGGGGGTCAAAATGATGGACCTGTCCTCTGTACGTCGGTCCCCGAACCCGGAAGGTAGCTTGACAAAGGCAATCTTTCTCCTTGTAGGTGCTGGCAAGCACCTCAGCCTTGCACTTTTCTCTGGCAACTATCTCCCGGCGTAACTGCTGCTGCTGCCGCTCCCAGTACGAGGCATGGGTTCCGTGCTCCGCCTCCTGATCGGGAGCCAAGCCCACTCGGATGCCCTCGGCGCCGGCTATGACCGGCCTCTCATACTGCCGTGGGCCCCACCGATCAGTGGCCTGCTCCACCTCTCTGCAGGTGCACTCCGGCTGCTCCCCATCCGGGACAGGGTTTTTAGGAGCGGTTGGTGCTGCAGCTGGGGTAGACTTTAGGTTGGGTGCTGCCTCCGTTGCAGCCGGGCGGACTGCCGGAGCCGACGTCATCATAGGTGCGGCCAGGCTCGGGGCCGGGGAAGATGTAAATTGGGGCTGCCAAGGAGGATGGAGTCTTGTACCTGAGAGATTTGTACAACCTCTCTGACTACCTGGTTTTGCCAGGGCGTCACACATATATGGAGAGGGTAGAGGTGTAGGGGACACACGGAGAATGTTTTAGGAATAATTCTAGGGATTTTGGGGGTGGAAAGAATAGCTCACATGCAGGGAGGTTGAGAGTGAGGAGGATTTCATTCTGAAACCAATGTCCTATTCATGATTGTCAATTTTATGGCTGTGTTTAATGTTGTTTCCGTTTTTACATAGCTTTGCACGTCAAACTTTCTTTTCCTTCTTTACATGGCATGGAATAAAATAGCTAATATAAAGGGAACCAATCATCAGGATTTTTGCATATAAGCTAAAGCCAGTGCTATATTGGCACTATCAGGCTGATTCTATACATACCTTTAGTGGTCAGCTCAGATGTTTAGGTTTTGAAATCCAAGAAAGTAAAGTTTATAAAATTAGCAGCTTGTGGAGGGACAGCAGCAAAGGAGCAGATCATATATTCATAGTTATCTCCTCTCTCTGTTTGAATTAGCATAAGTATTATATATACCAGAAGGGGTGGGGTCTCATCCAACAAAGCTGGATACCAGGTCACATGGGTATGACATCACACAGGTCCTGCAAGAGACAAAGTGAATTGTTTGTATAATACTTATGCTAATTCTAACAGGGAGAGGAGATAACTATGAATATATTATCTGCTCCTTTGCTGCTGTCACTCAACAAGCAGCTAATTTTATAAACTTTACTTTCTTGGATTTCAAAACCTAACCATCCGAGCTGACCACTACAGGTATGTAGAGAAACAGCGTGATAGTGCCAGTATAGCATTGGCTTTAGCTTACATACGAAAATCCTGGTGATTGGTTCCCTTTAACTGAGGGTGGCATAGCAGCAGTCTAAAAGATTATTATAATGTCAAAATAGAAAAATATTATTTTGCCCAAATATCAAATATAACTGCTCTCTTATGACCAGGATGGATGTCCTTTACCTCTAGTATCATCATCAGAAATAAACAGGAGAGGCTCCTCACTCTTCAACAATGTAACATGTAATGCTAATCAGATGCAATTATAGAACCTGCCATTTGCATCTTATGGTTTTTTTTTACTTGGCTCACAGATTATTATACAAATGTTTGCAGAAATTGGGACTGTCATGTTACCCATGACTTTAGTAGTATGAAGCAGTAGTACTATTCGGTGGCAATTCTTAGGAGCTGTAGCTATGTTCCCATGTAAGTGAATAAGAACTGAGCAGCAGTACCAAGAACAGCCTCAACAAAGTGTTTAGAGCTGTGCTGTTCAACCTTTGTACACTGCTCCATTTACTGCCAGAGCTGATCAGTAATGATGCCAGGTGTATAACCCCCACCAGTCTGATACTGAAGACCTATATTAAGAATAGATAATCAATGTTTGAATAGTAGACAACTCCTTTAAGTGATTTGCATTTTTTAACATATTATTTAGACAAATCTAATTTTTGTTTTGCACAAGGAAAAATGGCCTACTTTTTTGTTTTAGCTATTTCTATTGAATCACATTATCAGTTGTATTAATGTGGTACCAAATTACAAAGTTTGTTTCTCTATATATGAGATCAAATATATATATATATATATATATATATATATATATATATATATATATATATATATATACACTGTATGTACAGTTATGGCCAGAAAATTGTTGCACTTACACATGTTTATAAAAATAGGCAAATTGGACATACCGTATTTTTCAGATTGTAAGAAATTTGGGAGGAAAGTAAAGGGTGCATCTTATAATCTGAATGTAGCTTACTGGGATGGTGGAGAGGGCTCACAACAGGCCGGGGGAATGCTGAGGTGGCTGTGCAGGGGCTGCGGTGGCTGTGCGATGTCTGAAGCTGCTGTACGGGGTCTCTGGTGGCTGCTGCTGAGGCGGTTGTGTGGTGTCTGCAGCAGCTGTGTGGTGTCTGCGCTGGATCTCTGCCAGCTGGACTGGCACTGTGGGTCTAGCGGTGACTTCAAATAATGCCGCCCGGAGTCGGCGTGTGTGCAGATGGAGCTCTCGACTCAAGTTCTCATCTGAGCAGGTGCCACCTCTGACCCATTGATCTCCCTCCAGTGGACTTCAGGAAAATTTCACCTGGTGGTGGTGGCAATTGCCCAGATGAGATATCGGCTTGCCATTGAGCCTAGAGCTCAATCTGCGCTGACTCTGGGCGTCATTTCTTTGAAGCCCCCACCTCGCACAGCCGCAGCTGCTGCAAAAGCTGACCCAGCACGGAAGCCCCAGCCTCCGCCCTGGCCCCAGCATAGCCTACAGTTTCTCAGACACCCACCACCCCTGCATGCTGTGACTCCTCCACCACCGGTACTGCCCCCTCCAGTAAGACACCACCGGATTACAAGGCTGACCCCATTTTTTTTCCACTTTTTTTACTCTGAATTTGGCCTACTTCTTATAATCCAGTGCGTCTAATAAAACAAAAAATAAGGTAATTTCACACAAAACCCTAAAAAGGGGCTGGACAAAATTGTTGTCACCTTTCCAAAATTGTGGGTGAACAACTCTGTTTCAAGCATGTGATTCTTGTTCAAACTTACCTGTGGCAAGTAACAGGTGTGGGCAATATGAAAATCACACCTGAAACCAGATAAAAAGGGGAGAAGCTGACTCAGTCTTTGCATTGTGTGTCTGAGTGTGCCACAGTAAGCATGGTCAACAGAAAGTGGAGAAAAGAACTCACTGAAGACTTGTGAACCAAAATTGTTGAAAAATGACCATCTCAAAGTTACAAGTCCATCTCTAGAGATCTTGATGTTCTTTTGTCCACAGTGAGCAACATAATCAACAAGTTTACAACCCATGGCACTGTGGCTAATCTGGACGTAGACGGAAGAGACAATTTAATGAAAGGTCGCAATCACTTGATGCCCTACGGTCATTCTATAACATGTAACATATTAAAATGTTTTTTCTTGAGTTTCAAAAATCAACATTCTGCCTGGCATCAGAATAAACACTAATTAAAGTAAACCTTCATTCAAATAATGTTTAAACGATATCGGAGTCTCAGAGGACTTTTTTTTACTTGTATGCATTTATTGAGAGTCAAGATCATTTTTGCAATTGGGTTTCTTAAAAAAATTGTGTTGTTTGTATTTTATAGTCTCTGCGTTGGACTTTGTATTGTTGGCTGCTAAATGAGTTATCTGAGAATGTACCACTGAGTTTATTTTGACTGGTAGCTTATGACGTTATCTGTCTTTTTCTAAGCTCCTCTTAGCTGATTTATTACCACATGAAATTTGACCTGAACTTTTGGGGTTATAAATCAGCTCAGAAAAGCTCAGATAAAGAAAGATAAAAATAAGTTAAATGCTACTGTCAGAACTTAAGGCCCAGTCACACTAATCAACTTACCAGCGATCCCAACAACGATACAACCTGATAGGGATCGCTGTTAAGTTGCTAGGAGGTCGCTGGTGAGATGTCACACTAAGCGACGCTCCAGTGATCCCACCAGCAACCTGATCTGGCAGGGATCGCTGGAGCGTCGCTACACGTGGAAGCATGCTGTGCTTGGTAACTAAGGTAAATATCGGGTAACCAACCCGATATTTACCTTGGTTACCAGCGCACACTGCTTAGCGCTGGCTCCCTGCACACCTAGCCAGAGTACACATCGGATTAATTACCCGATGTGTACTCTGCTACATGTGCAGGCAGCAGGGAGCCGGCTTCTGCGGACGCTGGTAACCACAGTAAACATCGGGTAACCAAGAAGCCCTTCCCTTGGTTACCCGATATTTACCTTCGTTACCAGCGTCTGCCGCTCTCACACTGCCAGTGCTGGCTCCCTGTTCCCTGCACTCCTAGCCACAGTACACATCAGGTTAATTACCCGATGTGTACTCCAGCTACGTGTGCAGGGAGCCGGCACTGACAGCTGAGAGCGGTGGACGCTGGTAACGAAGGTAAATATTGGGTAACCAAAGAAAGGGCTTCTTGGTTACCCGATATTTACATTGGTTACCAGCGTCCGCAGAAGCCGGCTCCCTGCTCACTGCACATTTAGTTGTTGCTCTCTCGCTGTCACACACAGCGATGTGTGCTTCACAGCGGGAGAGCAACAACTAAAAAATGGTCCAAGACATTCAGCAACAACCAGCGACCTCACAGCAGGGGCCAGGTTGTTGCTGGATGTCACACACAGCAACATTGCTAGCAAGTTGTGACTCAGTAGCGATGTTGCTAGCGATGTTGCTTAGTGTGACGGTACCTTTAGAACAAGCTCACTGGCGGATTTTCAATCAACTCAGTCTTATACCAGAAATATGCAGAAAAAAAATCCTGTAACAGCCAAACAGTGAAAATTTTTAATAAAACCCAACTGTAAAATTGTTTTTTCTTTTTAGCATAAAATCAGTGCATTTACCTTAAAAACAGAAACGTGACCATATCCTTAAAGTAAATGTAAATGACTGCACTAGCAATTATGAGATATATTAGCTATTGCCATGTTTTGAGATTGCACCTGAATATTACAGTGCCATATCATCAGGGCAAAGAACTATTAAAGTAAAAACACAACACAATCTTGTACAAAGGAAATTATTGATGATGGTCAATTGTACTATAAAATAGATTTATTGCTGAGCTCTTGATAATAGTTTAGCATTTAATAGATGGGAAAATTTAGGAAAAATGTTGAAACAGAACAGAGATTCTAGCTATATATAGTATTCACAATCTGTAACATTAACTACTGCAGAGCAGTACATCATGCTGGAGACATTGGTATGTGAAAGCTTTAAAGGGTTTCAATTGTTTGTTGATTCTATATTTAGAATTTGTATATATTCACCATGTAGTCGTGTTCTTCTAATGGTCAGTGCACATGTAGTAACTCATTTTAATTAAGTTTAAGTATTCATACACTGACTTGTGCAATTACTTCTGCCCTTACTCGCATTGCAATGCAAATCTTCATTTTACAATCGGACTCCTTTAACGGTTAACCCACAGCGTGTTCCCTTTATACGACTTTACTCTTGTGTTTGTACATCAGCATTGTAAAACTCACATTCAAACTTCCTATTCACTTTTTTCAGTTTGTTTCTGACAAATGTGTTAAAAGAATATATATCAGTTAGCCAGAACATAAAAACCACTAACAGCTGCAATCAGACTTTGATAATCTCATTATAATGACGCGAGTGGGGTTGTGTTGAAAGCACGAAAAAAACATCAACTTTAAGCATCTAATTTAAAGTGTTAAGGGTGCTTTACACGAGACGAGCTATGATGCGATGTATCGTCGGGGTCACGGTTTTCGTGACGCACATCCGGCATCGTTCACAACGTCGTCTCTTGTGACACCTCCGAGCGACGCAGTATCGCTCACAAATCGTGAGTCGTGTACTCATCGCTCAGTTTTAAAAAATTGTTTAATTAAAATGGCGCCGGTTGTTCATCGTACCCGGGGTGGCACACATTGCTCCGTGTAACACCCCGGGAACTATGAACACAGCTTACCTGCGTCCCACGGCTCCCGGCAGCTATGCGGAAGGAAGAAGGTGGGCGGGATGTTTACATCCCGCTCATCTCCGCCCCTCCGCTTCTATTGGCCGGCGGCTGTTTGACGTCGCTGTGACGCCGAACGTCCCTCCCCTTTAGGAAGAGGATGTTCGCCGTCCACAGCAAGATCGCTCAGCAGGAAAGTACATGTGACGGGGGTTTCACAACTTTCGTGACACGGGCAGCGATTTGCCCGTGATGCACAAACGACGGGGGTGGGGCGATCGATCGTGAAAATGCACGCAAATCGGTCGTCTCGTGTAAAGCAGGCATTAGTCGCACTCTAAAGGGGGCTTTACATGCTACGACATCGCTAATGCGAACTCGTTGGGGTCACGGAATTGGTGACGCACATCCGGCCGCATTAGCGATGCCGTTTCGTGTGACACCTATGAGCGATTTTGCATCGTTGCAAAAACTTGCAAAATCGCTCATCGGTGACATGGGGGTCCATTCTCAAAAATCGTTACTGCAGCAGTAACGAGGTTGTTCCTTGTTCCTGCGGCAGCACACATCGCTCCGTGTGACGCCACAGGAACGAGGAAGCTCTCCTTACCTGCCTCCCGGCCGCTATGCGGAGGGAAGGAGGTGGGCGGGATGTTCGTCCTGCTCATCTCCGCCCCTCCGCTTCTATTGGGCGGCAGTTCAGTGACGCAGCTGTGACGTCGTTGTGACGCTGAACGAACCGCCCCCTTAGAAAGGAGGCGGTTCGCCGGTCACAGCGACGTCGCCGGGCAGGTAAGTATGTGTGACATGTCTGGGCGATGTTGTGCAACACGGGCAGCGATTTGCCCATGTCGCACAACAGATGGGGGCGGGTACCCACGCTAGCGATATCGGTACCGATATCGCAGCGTGTAAAGTAGCCTTAAGTCAAGGCAAATCTAAAGGGGAAAGAAGAAGCAAGAAGCTCTGAAAAAACTGTCAGCTGTGTCAGGACTGATGATTATATTTCGAATCTGCCCCTTCAGTAATATTATCAAATTGATGCTCTGAATATGTATTAAAAAAAAAATTCTTGACAGGAATAATTTATTATGGCTGTCCCATGGTCCTGGGATTTTCTGTGTGTTAATATTCACGATGTGGGATGTTTACAAGTTTTATTAAGACTAAATAAAAGTGTTTTTATGTATAGCAATTTAGGTAGCTTTTGAGGATAAAATTGGATGCACTACCTTCTGTGAATTTGAATTCAAGTGTTGTTTATATGTATCCACCAGCTGAAATCATGGTCCCTAGGCTGAAGTCCTGCAGAGTCACCAGTGATAGGAGGTCCCAATTCAGGGTATTGTGTCCCACAGAATTGGGGGAAGATAATCACTGTTCCCTCATTGCTCTCTAGTTCAATTGTCTTCCAGATGACACAGACTAGTACACCGCAGTAAGCTGATACAATCCGCAATCAGCAGGTATTCCACAAGTTAGCATACAAGAGGAACCTGAAGACCCATCTCTTCCAACAAGCCTACAACCTAAAATAACCCTCAGTCCAGTACACCACTGCGCAACCAGCTCTGTCCTCACCTATTGTACCGTCACCCATTCCCTATAGACTGTGAGCCCTCGCGGACAGGGTTCTCTCTCCTCCTATACCAGTGTGTTTTGTATTGTTAATGATTGTTGTACGTATACCCTCTTTCACTTGTAAAGCGCCATGGAATACATGGTGCTATAATAATAAATAATAATAATAATAAAAATAATAATACAAAAAGGGCACCACACAGTTCTACATGAAATACTTGCCCATGTTCCTTGACTTACCAAACAGAGGATCAATTAAGAAGAGTTCACAACACAAGAGGCTGGATATTCCTTATCAATGCTGAATCATCACAATGATTAGATAAACAAAAGATTAGCTAATACAGTTAAGCTGGTGTCACACACAGCGACAACGACAACGACGTTGCTGCTACGTCACCATTTTCTGTGACGTTGCAGCGACGTCCCGCCGCTGTCGCTGTGTGTGACATCCAGCAACGACCTGGCCCCTGCTGTGAGGTCGCTGGTCGTTGCTGAATGTCCAGCTTCATTTTTTGGTCGTCACTCTCCCGCTGTGACACACACATCGCTGTGTGTGACAGCGAGAGAGCGACGAAATGAAGCGAGCAGGGAGCAGGAGCCGGCGTCTGGCAGCTGCGGTAAGCTGTAATCAGCGTAAACATCGGGTAACCAAGGGAAGACTTTTCCCTGGTTACCCGATATTTACCTTCGTTACCAGCCTCCGCCCTTGCTGCCAGTGCCGGCTCCTGCTCTGTGCACATGTGGCTGGAGTACACATCGGGTAATTAACCCGATGTGTACTGTAGCAAGGAGAGCAAGGAGCCAGCGCTAAGGAGTGTGCGCGGCTCCCTGCTCTCTGCACTGTGACATGTAGCTGCAGTACACATCGGGTTAATTAACCCGATGTGTACTGTACCTAGGAGAGCAAGGAGCCAGCGCTAAGCGCGGCTCCCTGCTCTCTGCACATGTAGCACAGCGACGTTATGATCGCTGCTTCTGCTGTGTTTGACAGCTAAGCAGCGATCATAACAGCGACTTACAAGGTCGCTGTTACGTCACAGAAAATGGTGACGTAACAGCGACGTCGTTGTCGCTGTCGCTTAGTGTGAACCCAGCTTAAGGGTATGTGCGCACACTGCAGATTAGGTGCAGAAATTTTCTGCACCAAGAAATGCACCTTGTGGCAGAAAAACGCACCAAAAATTGTAATGTGAAGCATCAGTCTTACCTAAGTATATAAGTCCAGGAGCCCAACACACAGGATGTACTGGTAGATTCTATTTGGTGGGGACTATCTGACCTTGGATGTACCGGTATGTCCTGGCAATCGTGCATTCACAAGAGCTATAGACGTGTAACGGGGGCAGGGGGTGCCTTGGGGGTGCAGTCATGGCCACTTTGTGCATTAGGCTGACCCCCGGCCCGGCCGTCACTATTAAGGCAGGGGTTTCGTTTGTGGGGCAGAGTGTGGATGGCAGGGGCACTTCTTCAGTCTCAGTAAAACGCCGCAGACAGTCAGCTGGTAAACCAAAAGGCATTTTATTGAACATAGCTTCTATCTTACTGTACAGTTTCGGCACACAAACACTTCAGTTTCAAATTACAGTTCTTGTCGGGGAACTACTCCTTTTTCTCTTCTGCGGACGTTACCCGTCTACTTCTGTCTCTTCATCTATACTCGTACTCCGCTACTACGGGCTTTGCCCATACACTTCTGCTTCTCTGTCTATGCTCGTACGGGTCTTACCCGAGTGCTTCTGTTTTCTTGGTCAAGGCACTTTCTCTCTCTTTGGCTATCTGCCACGTATCGCTCCCACACTCTGCCCCGGTGCTTCTCTCTGTCTGACCCAACACACTCACTCAACTACTCCTCTCACTCTGCTACAGAGTCCTCTATCCCTCCCCCTAGGCTGTCCTGCCCCTCCTTCTTCTGTCACTGTTCCCAAAGGGACCACTGCTCCACCCTGACACCTAGTGGGGACACCGGTTACTACTACAACCACAATTAATATCACATCAGCATCACTTGCCACCACACCGTGGGGCATCTTCAGGGGGGAAAACTGCTTCTTCATCACCAGGGGTCCGTCCACCCCTTACAGACGCACGATCATTGCTCTCACAGCCATGGACAGCTCCATCCTGGCTGTTTAACTCCCTAAATGCTCGGTATCGATATCACAGCAAGGGCCCGATCATTGCTATGGCAACCAAAGGTCATTATGATGACCTCCGGGTCACTCAGCTACAGGAAGCCTTTTAGACCATTTTAGGAACATGTTCTAAAACGCTTCTGTAATTGCAACACTAACAAGTATAATGTATTGCAATGATGGGGCAATGCAATACATTATATCAGTAATCAGAACAATAAAAGGTATTGTCCCATATATGGACTAAGCAAAAAGGTAAAAAAAGTAAAACAAATCTAAAAATATTTTATTTAGTATCACGGCGTCCAGAACAACCCCATCTATAAAACTGTCACCCTAGTTAAACCTTCATTGAACACTCAAAAAAAAAAGTAGCAAAAACTATCGTTACAACATACAGCTGACAAATAATGCTGCTAACACACATGTAAACAAAAATAATACCACAGAAAACATTATCATGTCCTGCAAAAAACAACCTGACATACAGCTTTGTCAGAGAAAAAATAAAAAAGCTATATCTTTCAGAATACAGCAATGGAGAGAGGTAGAAACCGGGTTCTTCAAAGCCTTTGAAAAGCTTTGAAGAACCCGGTTTCTACCTCTCTCTGTTATCTGCCACTTTGGGTTGCTGCTGCCGTGGTCAAATTTTACGTGCGATTACAGTGGTTGTGACTCTCACAACCACATTTGGTGAGTAGTATTGCTCCCCCATCCTATACCCCTACATACGAAGGTAAGACCCTATTGCGCTTTATTTTTCCACAGCTTCTTCTATTACCAGAATACAGCAATGGAAAAACTATTTAACATAAGGTTATGTGCGCACGTGTGCGTATTACATGCAGTTACGCTGCGTTCTGCACCGCAGCGTAACTGCATGCGTCCTGCGTCCCCTGCACAGTCTATGGAGATTGTGCAGGAGCCGTGCGCACGTGGCATATTAGAACGCAGCGATTCGGCTGCTGCCCGAAGCGCTGCGTTCTAAGAAGTGACATGTCACTTCTTCCGTGCGGTTTGCATGCTGCCTATAGGGAGAGGCAGCATGCAGAGCGCACGTTCTCTGCCAGCACCATGCGCTTCAGAACGGAGCTTTTCAGCTGTGCTCTGAAGCGCACCTTTTAGGTGCGGTGCAGAGCGCACACATGCGCACAAAGCCTTAATGTAGTATCGCTGTAATCATACGGACCCAAAGAATGAGCTGTGTTATCACTTTTATGACATGGTAAATGGTGTGAAAAAAACAATTCCTGAATTTCTGTTTCTTCTTGATTTTGCATCACAAAAAGCAGAATAGAAAGCAATCAAAAAATATGATGTGGTCCAAAATAGTACCAATAAAAACTCCAGCTCGTCCCGCAAAAAACAAGCCCTTACATGACTCAGAAAAATAATAAAACTATAGCCCTCAAAATCCGGTGATGCAAAATACCTTTATTTTGTAAAAAGGTGTTTTTTTAGTGTGATAATTGTCAAATCTAAAAATCCTATATAAATCTGGTATCGCTGTAATCGTAATTACTTGAGGAATAAAGCCACCTAATCACATACCGCAAGGTGAATGGTGTAAAAAATAGTAATAACACCAATTCTTCGACTGATATTGATTTTTTATTCTGCCTCTAAATTTGTTTATTGTCCCTAACATTTTTCCTGGTCATGATGCTGAGCGCTTACATCAGGGATTACATATAAATCTCTGAAAAACGTGTTTCAGACAAAATGTGAACTGATCCAAAATGTTCTGTGCCCAAATTGCCACCAAATAGCATTCAACTCAACCCACAAAATACAAGTCCCCATTCAGGTCCATCATCTGTTACTGTCAGCACAAAAGATCTAGAAAATCTAGAAAAATACTAGGGCTCCCCTAATAAAGAAAAACAAAAAAGTCTGTGCTTACAAATTGAAATGCCACCCTCGTTTCTGAGCAATTGCTTATTTTAGAACTGAACTTGACAACTTTGAAAATATGTAGAATAGCTGCAACCTTCACAGAGCAAATGTCGGCTGATTGGCTGCAGAAATCATGTGATATAACATTGTCACATAACCACTGGAAATGACAGTGCTGATATTGCAGAAGCGTTGCAGGTTCAAGAGTTAAGTATGTTTTTTTATTTTATCCAGGGTAGTTAAAGGGAACCTGTCACATTGCAGAGGTAAGGACTCTGACACACATCCGTTAAAACCACGCACGTGTAATACGGGCCATTTTTCAGGTCTGTGATCCGTTTTTTTGTCCGTTTTTATGGTCCGTGTGGGCTTTGTATGACCGGCGTATGCTAGCCGTGTGTGCGTGTGTAATGCCCGTGTGTGCGTGTGATGTTTAACTGACATGTGAATGTTTTTTCCGTGTGAAATGTTCCGTGTTTAATGTCAAATGCCGTGTTTGATTACCCGCTGACAGCAGACAGAGTCGTGCGCTGAGAATGAACTTGGGTGAACTTCACCCGACTTCATTGTCATACCGCGGCTCTGTCTGGGTGTCGCATACTGATTAGCGGTCACCCGTGCAGGACTCTCCGGTGACCGCTAATCCCCTGAGTGACTGTAGTGAGCAGCGCGATTAGCGCTGCCATCACTCAGGTTACCCGCGGCTAGCTTGAGTCCACCCCCCGTGACCGCAACTCACCTGTGACTTCATCGCTGTCACTCGGGCGACTTGCAGTCACAGGTGGAGGATCAAGCGGTGGCCGCGAGTAACCTCAGTGACAGCACAGCTGATTGCGATACTCACCTCAGTTGCTGCGTGGATCTGGCAGGAGCGGCGGTGTTCTTCTGCTGCTTCTGTCACCTTCATGTAGCAGAGCTGGAAGCGACGCGGGACCTCCGTGGATTACGCCAGACATGGATGGGTATTTGGGGCATAATAAATTGGTGAACGAGGGTTTTTTTTAGTGTTTATTATTTCAAATAAAGGATTTTTCGTTGTGTGTGTTTATTTACTGTCACATACAGATTAATCATGGAAGGTATCTCGGGGAGATGCCTGCCATGATTAATCTAGGACTTATTGGCAGCTATGGGCTGCCATTAACTCCTTATTACCCCGATTGCCAATGCACTAGGGCAAATCGGGAAGAGCCGGGTAGAGTTCCAGAACTGTCGCATCGAATGGATGCGGCACTTTTGGGTGGCTGCTGGCTGATATTGTTAGGCTGGGGGGCTCCCCATAACGTGCAGCTCCCCATCCTGAGAATACCAGCCTTCAGCCGTCTGGCTTTACCCTGGCTAGTATCAAAATGGAGGGGGACCGCACGTCGTTTTTTTTAATTATTTATTTATTTTTTTACTGCACAGTATAGACCCGCCCACCGGCGGCTGTGATTGGTTGCAGTGAGACAGCTGTCACTCAGCGTGTAGGCGTGTCTAACTGCAACCAATCATAGGCACCGGTGGGCGTGAAAAGCAGGGAATATGAGATTGATTAATGAGCAGCCGGCTTTTTAGAGAGGGACCAACCTACAGAGAGAGACCGATGGACTGAGGGAGATTGACCGACATAAACAGAAAAAGAAAGAATAGCCGACATCACTACAAAAAAGCACAAAACGTACACGGAGCATACAGAGATGCATCCGTGTCACGTACTTGTGCGCACCAAACCATTGACTTTCATGGTGTCCGTGTGTGCGTGTTCCCTGCAGGAAACGGACATGCTGCCATGCAAAACGGAAACACATGCGGATCACGGACACGGACACATGGACATGCTGAAAAACGCAAGTTTGACCACAAACATAGATTAACATTGGTGCACGTTTGTCCAGGTCTCCAGTATATACGGAAACGGACAAAACACGCACGTTTTTAATG
This sequence comes from Anomaloglossus baeobatrachus, assembly GCF_048569485.1. Taxonomy (NCBI): domain Eukaryota; kingdom Metazoa; phylum Chordata; class Amphibia; order Anura; family Aromobatidae; genus Anomaloglossus; species Anomaloglossus baeobatrachus. Next base: position 507,003,324 of record NC_134354.1, on the reverse strand, counting down.
GATGTGTGTCGGAGGCCTAAGAGAAAGAGAATCTAAGCACAATGATACTGTATATAGGTTTGTTGAATTTTATTCATTGAAATCCACGTTTGTATACAGTGGGTGGAGTTACTTAGTGTCTGACAGTATCTTTTCATGCATACTCATATAAGGAAGACTGTCAATCACTGAACAGAACCGCCCACTGAAATCATCTTCATAACAATACCAGAGATATCAATGAATAAAATTACATTGTTACTAATTTTTTTCCCACAAAAATGTATATCAATCAATCTAATCAGCTCAACTTGCTCTATAAAATTCTGCCTACAGATCAGAAACTATTTTCAACATGACACATTCTATTTAACCTTAAATACATGCACGACATGCTATGTATGGACTGGGTCGTCTCCCTACCTTTGATGCCTACCTCTTTCCCTGCACATGTCAGCTGATTTAATTAGCCATGTGCCTATAACAGTCGTGAGTGTAATGGAGCTTCGCCCATGGTCATTAACTAGTTAAATGCTGCTCTCAATCTCTGACAGCTGTATTTAATATGCACTGGCGGTGGGGTGCTCTATTCTGACCCTTCATTTTTGCTCCCTCAATGCAATTGCGGGACACCAATGTGTTGTCATGATGACAGCAAGGATCAGCTGATAACCCCTGTGTTTGTCATCTCAGAACTCCTATGAAAACCAGTCCGTGGCCGGCTTTCATAGGAGACCATGATTTCTTCTATATACAGCATTGCTGTGGCACTGCTGTATACAGAACAAGTAATCAGACTATTGCAGATTCCAGTCCCTTAAGGGGACTACTAAATACAGTACAAATTAGAATAAAAAATATGAAAAGAAATTATAAAAGTATCAAAGTTCAAAACACCCTCCTTTAACCCATTAAAAATTAAGAAATAAAAAAAATGTAAAATGTACTTACTTGGTATTGCTGCATTTGTAAAAGTGTGATCCATCAAAATTTAGAGTAAATTAATAGGATTGGTAAACAGCGTAACGAAAATAAAAACAGAATGCAGAATTGAAAATTTTTCAGCCGCCGCAACAACAGAAAGAAATGTAATAATGATCAAAACATCATATACCCTAAAATAATATTAATAAAAACATCAGCTTAAGGAGCAAAAGAAAAAGCCTTCACACAGCTGCATATTTCAAAAATTGAAAATGTTAAGGCTCTTGGGAAGTCGTGACACAACAAAGATTTTTTTTTTCAAAATTTCTGAATTTTCTCTCATCACTTAAAACAACAACTATACATGTTTGGTATCTACTGTATGTAATTGTAGCGATCTGTAAAATCATACTGCAAAGGCAGTTTTAAGGTAAAATGAACTCTTTAAATAAAAAACCCAAAAACCTATTGCAGAATTTCACTTCTTTTGCTATTTCGCCCCACCTGGACTTTTTTTCTCACTTATCATTACATCATATGATAAAATGGATGGTGTCATTTAAAAGTACAACTCATCCTGCAAAAAAAAGGGTTCTCATACGTCTATGTCGATGGAAAAGTTAAAAAGTTATGGTTCTTGGAATAAGGGGAAGCAAGCATGAAAAATCTCCCTTTTCTTTATGGGTTAAAGAAGACCTTTCCCCTGTTTGAGCATGTGTGGTGCCCCTGCGGCTTCAGTCGCCACAGGGTACTGCACCTCACTTAAGGTGCAGTATTCATCTCGGGTAAGGAGGGGTTAACCACCGGTATTTTCACATTTCACCTTACATACAGCTTAGGTACCCTCCCACCGGGGAATGGACTAGAGTAGGCTGGGGGGGTGGCCATCATGATGCATGGGACAACCACCTGGGGGCAAGCACTACTTGGGGTAGAAGTAGGAGCAACTCTTACACAGACTTCAGTCAAGTCGGGACTTCAGTTCTGGCAACACGACACCACTCTTCTTTTTCTTCACAGAGCCTGAGGCTTGGAGCAGGAAGCTCAGCCCGGGTTCCTCCCTTTTGGTGGGACATCCTTTGGGAAAGGACTCTGTCACATACTGGTGGCTACCTCTAACTTATCCCCCGGGCAACTAAAGGACAGTGAGTAAAAAGACCTGGAACCGCAGCAGCCGACTCTGCCTCTTATTGCCGGCACCAGTGCGCCGTGCTTCAGCGTCAGCCATCCCTACAACCCCCATCATCCTCCCCGGGGTCCGCTCTACCTGTGGGGAGCAGAACCATATTTGCTGCAACACCATCAGCCCTGGAGGACATCACCCACAGCGGCGGCTAATCCCTGGCCGCGTACCACAAGTGGCGTCATGAGACAAACATCCTTGTTCATCATCCCACTTTTATTGTACGCCTCAGGGCCAAAAAGCCAGGCAGTGCCACCCGTGACATCCCCACTCGGCATCACCGGCCCGGCGACGAGTAACAGTTAACCCCTTGCCCGGTGGGTGCTACACATTTTAAACTGCCCAGATCATGGGATAATGGCTGCAAGGCTGAAGAAAACATTGTTACTATTTTCTTATTTCTAATCTTCATTGCGGAGATATTAGCTTGTATAGTGTACATGCTAATTTTCACCAAAACCAAGGAGGTGTTAGAAGAGATTATTCTCTGGGGGTGATTACTTTTTCTTTTACTTCACATTGACCGATCATAAGAAGGAGGTGTCATGCAGAGTAAAAGAGTAAAAGACACCAAGCCCCATGTCAGACTCAGCTTTTACTCTGTGAAATGTAATGAAAGTCGGCCCTCCTCTCCTTGCTGATCTCACTTCTAGCATCTACTGTTTTTATAAGCAGGGGTTGGCAGTAGAGCAGAGTTGTCTGTCATTACAAACACCTCTGCATATATCATATCACAGAAGTTACTGTGGGGGGAGTCTGAGTAGAGCAGAACTGTGTGAAAATACAAATACCTCTTGCAGATCTCTCACAATGCTGTCATCTTACTTTTCTTCCCCACACTGACTGCCCTAAAATGGGATCTAGTAACAAAGCTAAAAAAGAAGCGCTAATAGGGTTTTACCAGATAAGCACACGGTTAATATGTAATAAATTACACTCACCACTTGTGGTTGTCAGAGGTCACAACCACCACATATAGCATGAGATAATGGCGGCTGCCGCGGCCCCACGTGGTTAAGACTTCGCAGTGGAGGGGAAGAAGGGGTTAAATCCGCGCAATCCATCAAAGAATGCAGAAGAGATGTTGATAAGTTAATCAATCTTTTATTCCATCGGTCTACGCGTTTCAAGGTATATAACCTCTTCTTCAGGACCAGAATATCAACAATGCATGTACAGAGAGATGTAACCCTTATATACATATGGTATCTACAAGGACCGCCTCATAACACTGCATGTTTAGAATAGAGCTGTGTTATCACTTTTATGACATGGTAAATGGTGTGAAAAAAACAATTCCTGAATTTCTGTTTCTTCTTGATTTTGCATCACAAAAAGCAGAATAGAAAGCAATCAAAAAATATGATGTGGTCCAAAATAGTACCAATAAAAACTCCAGCTCGTCCCGCAAAAAACAAGCCCTTACATGACTCAGAAAAATAAAACTATAGCCCTCAAAATCCGGTGATGCAAAATACCTTTATTTTGTAAAAAGGTGTTTTTTTAGTGTGATAATTGTCAAATCTAAAAATCCTATATAAATCTGGTATCGCTGTAATCGTAATTACTTGAGGAATAAAGCCACCTAATCACATACCGCAAGGTGAATGGTGTAAAAAATAGTAATAAAACCAATTCTTCGACTGATATTGATTTTTTATTCTGCCTCTAAATTTGTTTATTGTCCCTAACATTTTTCCTGGTCATGATGCTGAGCGCTTACATCAGGGATTACATATAAATCTCTGAAAAACGTGTTTCAGACAAAATGTGAACTGATCCAAAATGTTCTGTGCCCAAATTGCCACCAAATAGCATTCAACTCAACCCACAAAATACAAGTCCCCATTCAGGTCCATCATCTGTTACTGTCAGCACAAAAGATCTAGAAAATCTAGAAAAATACTAGGGCTCTCCTAATAAAGAAAAACAAAAAAGTCTGTGCTTACAAATTGAAATGCCACCCTCGTTTCTGAGCAATTGCTTATTTTAGAACTGAACTTGACAACTTTGAAAATATGTAGAATAGCTGCAACCTTCACAGAGCAAATGTCGGCTGATTGGCTGCAGAAATCATGTGATATAACATTGTCACATAACCACTGGAAATGACAGTGCTGATATTGCAGAAGCGTTGCAGGTTCAAGAGTTAAGTATGTTTTTTTATTTTATCCAGGGTAGTTAAAGGGAACCTGTCACATTGCAGAGGTAAGGACTCTGACACACATCCGTTAAAACCACGCACATGTAATACGGGCCATTTTTCAGGTCTGTGATCCATTTTTTTGTCCGTTTTTATGGTCCGTGTGGGCTTTGTATGACCGGCGTATGCTAGCCGTGTGTGCATGTGTAATGCCCGTGTGTGCGTGTGATGTTTAACTGACGTGTGAATGTTTTTTCCGTGTGAAATGTTCCGTGTTTAATGTCAAATGCCGTGTTTGATTACCCGCTGACAGCAGACAGAGTCGTGCGCTGAGAATGAACTCGGGTGAACTTCACCCGACTTCATTGTCATACCGTGGCTCTGTCTGGGTGTCGCATACTGATTAGCGGTCACCCGTGCAGGACTCTCCGGTGACCGCTAATCCCCTGAGTGACTGTAGTGAGCAGCGCGATTAGCGCTGCCATCACTCAGGTTACCCGCGGCTAGCTTGAGTCCACCCCACGTGACCGCAACTCACCTGTGACTTCATCGCTGTCACTCGGGCGACTTGCAGTCACAGGTGGAGGATCAAGCGGTGGCCGCGAGTAACCTCAGTGACAGCACAGCTGATTGCGATACTCACCTCAGTTGCTGCGTGGATCTGGCAGGAGCGGCGGTGTTCTTCTGCTGCTTCTGTCACCTTCATGTAGCAGAGCTGGAAGCGACGCGGGACCTCCGTGGATTACGCCAGACATGGATGGGTATTTGGGGCATAATAAATTGGTGAACGAGGGTTTTTTTTAGTGTTTATTATTTCAAATAAAGGATTTTTCGTTGTGTGTGTTTATTTACTGTCACATACAGATTAATCATGGAAGGTATCTCGGGGAGATGCCTGCCATGATTAATCTAGGACTTATTGGCAGCTATGGGCTGCCATTAACTCCTTATTACCCCGATTGCCAATGCACCAGGGCAAATCGGGAAGAGCCGGGTAGAGTTCCAGAACTGTCGCATCGAATGGATGCGGCACTTTTGGGTGGCTGCTGGCTGATATTGTTAGGCTGGGGGGCTCCCCATAACGTGCAGCTCCCCATCCTGAGAATACCAGCCTTCAGCCGTCTGGCTTTACCCTGGCTAGTATCAAAATGGAGGGGGACCGCACGTCGTTTTTTTTAATTATTTATTTATTTTTTTACTGCACAGTATAGACCCGCCCACCGGCGGCTGTGATTGGTTGCAGTGAGACAGCTGTCACTCAGCGTGTAGGCGTGTCTAACTGCAACCAATCATAGGCACCGGTGGGCGTGAAAAGCAGGGAATATGAGATTGATTAATGAGCAGCCGGCTTTTTAGAGAGGGACCAACCTACAGAGAGAGACCGACGGACTGAGGGAGATTGACCGACATAAACAGAAAAAGAAAGAATAGCCGACATCACTACAAAAAAGCACAAAACGTACACGGAGCATACAGAGATGCATCCGTGTCACGTACTTGTGCGCACCAAACCATTGACTTTCATGGTGTCCGTGTGTGCGTGTTCCCTGCAGGAAACGGACATGCTGCCATGCAAAACGGAAACACATGCGGATCACGGACACGGACACATGGACATGCTGAAAAACGCAAGTTTGACCACAAACATAGATTAACATTGGTGCACGTTTGTCCAGGTCTCCAGTATATACGGAAACGGACAAAACACGCACGTTTTTAATGGATGTGTGTCGGAGGCCTAAGAGAAAGAGAATCTAAGCACAATGATACTGTATATAGGTTTGTTGAATTTTATTCATTGAAATCCACGTTTGTATACAGTGGGTGGAGTTACTTAGTGTCTGACAGTATCTTTTCATGCATACTCATATAAGGAAGACTGTCAATCACTGAACAGAACCGCCCACTGAAATCATCTTCATAACAATACCAGAGATATCAATGAATAAAATTACATTGTTACTAAATTTTTCCCACAAAAATGTATATCAATCAATCTAATCAGCTCAACTTGCTCTATAAAATTCTGCCTACAGATCAGAAACTATTTTCAACATGACACATTCTATTTAACCTTAAATACATGCACGACATGCTATGTATGGACTGGGTCGTCTCCCTACCTTTGATGCCTACCTCTTTCCCTGCACATGTCAGCTGATTTAATTAGCCATGTGCCTCTAACAGTCGTGAGTGTAATGGAGCTTCGCCCATGGTCATTAACTAGTTAAATGCTGCTCTCAATCTCTGACAGCTGTATTTAATATGCACTGGCGGTGGGGTGCTCTATTCTGACCCTTCATTTTTGCTCCCTCAATGCAATTGCGGGACACCAATGTGTTGTCATGATGACAGCCAGGATCAGCTGATGACCCCTGTGTTTGTCATCTCAGAACTCCTATGAAAACCAGTCCGTGGCCGGCTTTCATAGGAGACCATGATTTCTTCTATATACAGCATTGCTGTGGCACTGCTGTATACAGAACAAGTAATCAGACTATTGCAGATTCCAGTCCCTTAAGGGGACTACTAAATACAGTACAAATTAGAATAAAAAATATGAAAAGAAATTATAAAAGTATCAAAGTTCAAAACACCCTCCTTTAACCCATTAAAAATTAAGAAATAAAAAAAATGTAAAATGTACTTACTTGGTATTGCTGCATTTGTAAAAGTGTGATCCATCAAAATTTAGAGTAAATTAATAGGATTGGTAAACAGCGTAACGAAAATAAAAACAGAATGCAGAATTGAAAATTTTTCAGCCGCCGCAACAACAGAAAGAAATGTAATAATGATCAAAACATCATATACCCTAAAATAATATTAATAAAAACATCAGCTTAAGGAGCAAAAGAAAAAGCCTTCACACAGCTGCATATTTCAAAAATTGAAAATGTTAAGGCTCTTGGGAAGTCGTGACACAACAAAGATTTTTTTTTTTCAAAATTTCTGAATTTTCTCTCATCACTTAAAACAACAACTATACATGTTTGGTATCTACTGTATGTAATTGTAGCGATCTGTAAAATCATACTGCAAAGGCAGTTTTAAGGTAAAATGAACTCTTTAAATAAAAAACCCAAAAACCTATTGCAGAATTTCACTTCTTTTGCTATTTCGCCCCACCTGGACTTTTTTTCTCACTTATCATTACATCATATGATAAAATGGATGGTGTCATTTAAAAGTACAACTCATCCTGCAAAAAAAAGGGTTCTCATACATCTATGTCGATGGAAAAGTTAAAAAGTTATGGTTCTTGGAATAAGGGGAAGCAAGCATGAAAAATCTCCCTTTTCTTTATGGGTTAAAGAAGACCTTTCCCCTGTTTGAGCATGTGTGGTGCCCCTGCGGCTTCAGTCGCCACAGGGTACTGCACCTCACTTAAGGTGCAGTATTCATCTCGGGTAAGGAGGGGTTAACCACCGGTATTTTCACATTTCACCTTACATACAGCTTAGGTACCCTCCCACCGGGGAATGGACTAGAGTAGGCTGGGGGGGTGGCCATCATGATGCATGGGACAACCACCTGGGGGCAAGCACTACTTGGGGTAGAAGTAGGAGCAACTCTTACACAGACTTCAGTCAAGTCGGGACTTCAGTTCTGGCAACACGACACCACTCTTCTTTTTCTTCACAGAGCCTGAGGCTTGGAGCAGGAAGCTCAGCCCGGGTTCCTCCCTTTTGGTGGGACATCCTTTGGGAAAGGACTCTGTCACATACTGGTGGCTACCTCTAACTTATCCCCCGGGCAACTAAAGGACAGTGAGTAAAAAGACCTGGAACCGCAGCAGCCGACTCTGCCTCTTATTGCCGGCACCAGTGCGCCGTGCTTCAGCGTCAGCCATCCCTACAACCCCCATCATCCTCCCCGGGGTCCGCTCTACCTGTGGGGAGCAGAACCATATTTGCTGCAACACCATCAGCCCTGGAGGACATCACCCACAGCGGCGGCTAATCCCTGGCCGCGTACCACAAGTGGCGTCATGAGACAAACATCCTTGTTCATCATCCCACTTTTATTGTACGCCTCAGGGCCAAAAAGCCAGGCAGTGCCACCCGTGACATCCCCACTCGGCATCACCGGCCCGGCGACGAGTAACAGTTAACCCCTTGCCCGGTGGGTGCTACACATTTTAAACTGCCCAGATCATGGGATAATGGCTGCAAGGCTGAAGAAAACATTGTTACTATTTTCTTATTTCTAATCTTCATTGCGGAGATATTAGCTTGTATAGTGTACATGCTAATTTTCACCAAAACCAAGGAGGTGTTAGAAGAGATTATTCTCTGGGGGTGATTACTTTTTCTTTTACTTCGCATTGACCGATCATAAGAAGGAGGTGTCATGCAGAGTAAAAGAGTAAAAGACACCAAGCCCCATGTCAGACTCAGCTTTTACTCTGTGAAATGTAATGAAAGTCGGCCCTCCTCTCCTTGCTGATCTCACTTCTAGCATCTACTGTTTTTATAAGCAGGGGTTGGCAGTAGAGCAGAGTTGTCTGTCATTACAAACACCTCTGCATATATCATATCACAGAAGTTACTGTGGGGGGAGTCTGAGTAGAGCAGAACTGTGTGAAAATACAAATACCTCTTGCAGATCTCTCACAATGCTGTCATCTTACTTTTCTTCCCCACACTGACTGCCCTAAAATGGGATCTAGTAACAAAGCTAAAAAAGAAGCGCTAATAGGGTTTTACCAGATAAGCACACGGTTAATATGTAATAAATTACACTCACCACTTGTGGTTGTCAGAGGTCACAACCACCACATATAGCATGAGATAATGGCGGCTGCCGCGGCCCCACGTGGTTAAGACTTCGCAGTGGAGGGGAAGAAGGGGTTAAATCCGCGCAATCCATCAAAGAATGCAGAAGAGATGTTGATAAGTTAATCAATCTTTTATTCCATCGGTCTACGCGTTTCAAGGTATATAACCTCTTCTTCAGGACCAGAATATCAACAATGCATGTACAGAGAGATGTAACCCTTATATACATATGGTATCTACAAGGACCGCCTCATAACACTGCATGTTTAGGAGGCGGTCCTTGTAGATACCATATGTATATAAGGGTTACATCTCTCTGTACATGCATTGTTGATATTCTGGTCCTGAAGAAGAGGTTATATACCTTGAAACGCGTAGACCGATGGAATAAAAGATTGATTAACTTAACATCTCTTCTGCATTCTTTGACGGATTGCGTGGATTTAACTCCTCCTTCCCTCCACTTTGAAGTCTAAAATGGGATCTGCGAGAGGTATTTGTAATGATATACAGCTCTTCTCTACAACCCCCCTCTACAATCACTGTTGTGAAATTAGACCTGCAAGATGTATTTGGAATGGCACTTAGCTCAGCACAGCTTTTTTTTACTTGTAATCATAGTAGATGCCGAGATCTGACAGAGAAAGCCGCATCTGTTATTCCCTGTAGCATATTCTTTTTTTTCCCATGCCTCCAGATTATGGTTGGTCAATGTCACACAGGGAAATATTAACCAGCGAAGATTATTGATAACACCCCCTTATTATTAGTGGACATTAGAATCTAAAACTATGTTTTATTCAGTTCTACAGCCACTATTCCATGATGTGGCCAGTTTATCATGCTCAAACTGGTGAAAAGTCCTTTGAAGACAATTAAGAAGAGTAAAGTCCAGTTGTGGACAAACCTATTGACATATATGGGTCCACTTTACAAAATCCAATTTTGGGCAATAGTGAGGAGGTGCTTTGCAGGTTCATATTAGTAGGCCACCTAGAAAAAAATGGCACTGTTGTTGATTTCCATTCACAATGTCTGCAGATTCCACTTTTCTGTTTCTTATTATCAGTTACATTCTAGGGACTTTTGAAGATAATACTTTTTTAATTAGACCAATTACAATAAATAAATATAGTTAATACATAGTCAGTTTCAATAGCTGTAAATTGGATAGGATTCAGTTCAACAATTTTGCAGTAACTAAAATTAATTAAATAAACTTATATAGAAACGTAATAACTTATGTGAATCTTCAGATTCAGATGCACAACATGCAAAAATGTAATGAAAAATGGTGATATTTCTCTAATACAATGCAATGTACATGAAGGATTTGTTTCATTGTGTATCTTATTTTTTTTCTATGGACATATCTGGTCTGTATAAACAGTCTACTATACATGACCCTCAATGTCTACTATCCAACTTTAGTTTTATCATATATTTATAAAGAACACTGCCTGTTCTATGTTATTTGAGTTTTACATCGTAAAACTATAGAATTCTTAAAACACTGATGTGATGTGGACAGTACACCTTAACAGAAAATTGGTCATATGTTGTAAATTGCAAGAGTAGTAACATTATTCAGTGATTTGGACAGATTACGCCCCCTTGTGTTTGATCATAAAATTTCAAGTCATAGCGCAATATAACAGTGAATAAGTATTTTAAAACTGAAATATAAACATGATATATCTTTCACCTGTGTATATTCAGCCCTTATATATTTTATGATCTAACACATTTGTACAGGAGTTGTAATTTCCAAAGCATATAATACAGACCACCGATATAAATAATGAAACATAATAATACAAGTGTCCATAAGGGAAAGAAATGTGTGATGTTACTTCCACATTGCTTTTGTATGTTTGATGATTATGGCTTGCTGGATTTGAGTTACCCCGGTGGTCAAAGTGCAGTGTCGCTGGCAAAGTTTGGATATTTATTTGATAAACATAATAATGTCTAAAAGTGTAGTTAGTGGCCATGTCTAAAAATGAACAAGCCAAGGGTGTCTCCAACAACAAGTTTGCATCTTTGTTTTTATACCTTCATGTGTTCCAGCTCATCTTACCTTCATACTCGTCTATTAGGAATCATGAAATCCAAATAACATACATAAAGAAACTTATTGAAAAACAAATTATCTAAGGGAGAAATGCACTGAAATGGTGCACATAATAATGGTGTCAGACTTGACAAATTTGACTATGTTTGGCTCACATGGTAAATGGTAAATGAAAAGCAGGTTATTCCAAGGTGAAGCACGATTTACCTTGATCTTGCTAGGGCTTGAAATTTCCAAGCTGAATTAACAAACATGATACTAATATGTGCGTGCGTGCGTGCGTGCGCGCGCGCGTGTGTGTGTGTGTGTTTGTGTGTGTGTGTGTGTGTGTGTGTGTGTGTGTGTGTGTGTGTGTGCGTGCGTGTGTGTGTGTGTTTAAACATCACCCTGGGGTGTTGTGTGAAATTATGCCCAATTTGTCTTTTTGTCTTTTTTCTCTGCTGCTATTCACAGGCTGTGTTTGGACCATGGGTATGCCTTTCTGGACCAGGTTTTTGCTGTCCATTATCCTCTATCCCTCTGACCTGTTGGTCAGTGTGTTGTAACTTGCTCTCTTTGCATGATGTATTCTATGTGCATATAATCTTGTAATTTTTGCTAATTGGGCCATGTGCAATATAGAACTACCTAACCTATACTCAGTGTGGGGTATTTATTCTGTATAAAACTATACATTTTTCTCCACTTCTTTGTATTGGTGGTAATATCGCCATTAATAACAGTTTTTTATCTGTTTTACTATTTTGATTTTCCTTATTGCACCTTATGCGCTGATTATACTTTGATCTGCAGTTCCTATCTGATACTGCACGTGTATACATTATGCTTCATGATTTTATATACATGTTGTCATACACATGCCTCTGATTTATGCCACCTATCCTCTTTTTGTGCCAGTCTTCCTTAATAAATACAGTATTTTTCACTATCCTCTTGTTTTTGTCCTCCTTGTTTTTCTATGTACTTAGACTGTGCCATGTAGGGGTAAAAATGCCATCTTTTCCCTACCTTCTCATTTTGGATATTTGTTTCCTAGTATACAGAAGGGTAGAGTATGTGAGGGATATTATACACAGGGGAGGTTTATGGGAGGATATTATACAGAGGGGCAGTGTGTGGTGTGTGAGGGATATCATGCAAAGGAGCAGTGTGTGGGGGGGATATTCTATAGAGGAGCAGTGTGTGGGGGATATTATACAGAGATTCAGTCTGTGTAGGAGAGATATACAGAGGGACAGTGTGTGTGTATGGAGAAATTATATATAGGGGCAGAGTGTGTGGGGGGCTATTATACAGAGGGGCAGTGTGTAGGGGAATATTATACATAGGAGCAGTGTGGTTGAGATATTATGTAGAGGGACGGTGTAGAGGTTGTATTATGGAGAGGAGTGGTGTAGGGGGGTGCTTCATTAATTTTCTGATGGAAAAACTTCATTTTCTGGAACAACTTCAAGGATGCTAACACTTTTTGCTATGACTATGTCCATGTATATATATATATATATATATATATATATATATATACACATTACAGACCAAAAGTTTGGACACACCTTCTCATCTCTAGAACAACTGTTAAGAGGAGACTCTGTGCAGCAGGCCTTCATGGTAAAATAGCTGCTAAGAAACCACTGCTAAGGACAGGCAAAAAGCAGAAGAGACTTGTTTGGGCTAAAGAACACAAGTTAGTTTTGATGCCTTCAATGTGAATCTACAATTTTCAGAGTCCTGAAAATAAAGAAAACTCTATGAATGAGAAGGTGTGTCTAAACTTTTGGTCTGTACTGTGTATATATATATATATATATATATATATATATATATATATATATATATAAAACATATACAGATTCAGCAACCTTAATAGTAAGTATATACTTGTATTATATATAAATAATATTTTCAGGCAGCAGATGGTGTTTGATGGGAGCACCTACTGTATGTAGTGTTATGGACATGGTTATGGACTGTTATAAGTATTAAGAATTATATGAAGATATCCACAAACAGGACTCAAAATGTCGTTCGAACTGTACTCAGATACGGGACTTCCTGGTCATAAGTGATTCATACTGACTTAGCTTAATATAAAATGATGAAACACACATATATATATATATATATATATATATATATATATACATATATATCAATCAGAATAAGCTTTTTTTTGCCATTTACCCAATAGGAGAAGTGTTATGTATTCTTGGCTCCTAGCCAACTGATTTCTTTAAATGTATCTGAACTTCTGTAATTAAACCAGTCATATTTTCTACCCAGATCCGTGGTCATCTCTGATCTGTGTGGACGAATAGCATGCATGCTGACAAGTGACTTGGAATGCAGATGGGTTTAAGACGTGGATGCATAACTTGAATTGCATCACCCTAAATTATGCCCCCCTTAACAGCAGTGAAGAAGTGGAGTTGTTTCAAAAGTTGTGGGTGAGAATGTGGAAGGTTTGAGGGGTGGAGAATGGATGGAGTCTTAAGGGGGCCCAAAAATTTTGCCAGTATGGGCCCAAAAATTTTGACAGTATGGGGCCCAGCCATGCCTGACCCTCTTCCCTGGTGGAGATGCCGACACACTCTCGGCCACTCTGCAGTGTCTGCTTCTTCCCCAGAAACTGCTGCCAGCTCCCAGGGCCTGCGCATGCCACACCGACCTCCTGCGAGCACACTTAGGGTGTGTGTGTGCACCTATTCTTACAGATGGGCAATGAGCCCCATAGGGATGAATGAGCCCCATGACTATCGGGAGGGTATAGGGTAGAAAGGGGTTAATCTTGGAGAGCAATAGGGCTGTGTAAGGGATTAGGGGATTGGTGGTTTGGTGAGCGGCGAGGATTGGGCCAGAGGTCATAAGGGGTGGGGAGATAGGGGGGGTTTATATGGGGCAGTTAGTTACAGTACCTCCTCTTTTGCCTTGGTGCCATTCTTGTGTGGTCAGCATCGCCGGTTCCAGAATGGCTGACCTAGCTGCGCTGCTGGAGTGGGTCCGTGGAGCCTCTGAAGTGCCTGGGAGTGGATGTGGTGCGGGAGCAGCTGCGTGCGGCCTGTGGGGACGGAGCGATGGTGCCTTCTGCTGTGGCTGCTGCTGCAGCACCCGGACCTGTGTTGCGCGCTCGGCGGTCGCGGCCGCCGGAGCGTTACTCCCCCAGCGGGAGGGGAGCGAGATCCAGGAGCCCCTTGCGGGACCCTCCGGGGCAGGGGAGCCCTCACCAGCCTGCAGGAGCTTCGCCGGTCTCCGGGAGGAATCCTCATCGGAGATCCCGCGGGCCGGAGGTGGGCGGAGCTTGTGTGCGGCCTACTTCCGGTCCGCGGCCGGCAAGGCCCCGGACCAGATTAACAGCAGCCCCCGGTGATGTGCCGGCCGGGGGCAGAGCTCTGCAGACTAATGTGGCATTGCAGACTCCCTGCAGATGGCAGGGGAGGCGCACAGATAGTGCAGCCCAGGAGCTGCAGATCACCAGCCAAAGGGCTGCAGAGGAGGGGTCCAGCAACCGGCGGGGCCACAGCGGGCGGTCAGTGGTGACGGTCCCCCAAAGCGTGGATCGTGCTGGGGGGAGGACTCAGCGTCTATCAGAGGGCGGACGGCCTTCCTGCAGTCGGCAGGGAGGGAGACCAGTGGGGATGGCAAGTGGAGCCGCAGTGCAGCAGTCGGCCTCGGGATCATCGTGGGTGGACAGCGGCAGGACGCCGAGTCGGGCAACACGAAAAAGGTCCAGCAGGAGGCGATTGGAGGAGCAGGGTGCGGTGACCGTGGGGGTTGACGGCCGCCAATTGCAGGCTGTCCCCTTGCTGGTCACCCCTGAGGTCCTCAGCGGCGATTCGGACTCTGGCGATGAGGATGGAAGCGACAACGCGGCAAGACGGATGGAGCGTCAGGAGAATCATGATACGGCTGTTCCGGATCCAATTCAGAGGCAGCCCGGTGAGCGAACGACGAGTATGCTTAATGTTGCGGGTAGTGCGGGGGGGGTGTCTTCTGTGTCTGTGAGTGCGCAGGGCTCTGGGGTTGGGGAGCCGTTGGCGTTACCGGGGGCAGAGTTTTGGAGACAGTTATTGGGGGTGCTGCGGGGGCTGTCGGCTGAGCGAGCAGGTACGAGTGGGTCTGGTTCTCCGGCGGGGGCTTGGGTGGGTCCCTCGGGTGGCGTGCCGCCGGTGGTGGCGACGCAGAGTGTTGCTACGCAGGGAGCTGCAGTGACGACAGAAGCAGGGCAGGTGGCAGGAGTTGCGGCCGGGTCGGACGCGGTAAAGGACGGGGAAAAAGAGAAGGAGAAAGAGGATGAGGTGGTGCGGCTAGATGATAGGGCGCGGAGCGAGGTATACGTTTGCTTCGAGAGTCCGCTGGGGGTGCATTTAAAAAAGGAGGTGAGGGAGAAGATATGGAAAGGAGAGTATGTGGAAATTTTTTCCCTGCTTCCCCTTGAGAAGTTTAACTTGGATAAGGTGAAGCCAAGCGATTCAAAAAAGGAGAAGGAGGATGAGGAAAAGAGGAGGTATAGGCTTATTCCCAGGACATTTACCAACTGGTTACAGGCCTTTGCGATCCTAGCCAGTGTCATTGGGGAAAAGGAGCTGGAACATTGTTCCGCACTTTTCGGGTATATGGATTCGATTGGGGAGGCGTATAGAGTGTACGGCGGTTTAGGGTGGTTGAGGTACGACGAACAGTTTCGGCAGCGCAAGGCTCTGCGGGCCGGAATTAAATGGGACCACAAGGACATCTCCTTGTGGATGAGGTTAATGACAGCCCCGGCCCAGCCCTTTCGGGGGGCTGCCGGGGGTTCGGGTACAAGCAACGGGTCCCCGGTGGGTCAGAGAAAAGGAGCCTGCTGGCAATTCAATGAGGGACAGTGTAAATTCGGGGCCTCGTGCCGTTTCAAGCACAAGTGTTCTGGGTGTGGTGGTTCCCATCCTTTGTCCTGGTGCTTTAAGAAAGGGAAGGGTAAGCCCGGGGAGGGGGCTGGAAAAAGGGAGGACGCCGGTGAAGGTAGAGGCGATGCTTCCCTATTTAAGTAGGTATCCGGATGTTCGGGCGGCCGAGTTATTGAGGAAGGGTTTTACTGAGGGTTTTCGGATTCCGTTTGAATCTGGGGCCCCAGTGTTTCGCCCGGGTAACTTGAGGTCCGCAAGGGAACACCCAGAGGTTGTGAAAGAGAAGCTGGACAAGGAGGTTGAATTAGGGAGGATGGCGGGCCCGTTTCGGGACCCACCATTTTCCAATCTTCGGATTTCGCCATTGGGAGTGGTTCCCAAAAAAGAGCCGAAGAAATTTCGGCTCATACATCATTTATCTTACCCGGCCGGGTTGTCGGTGAATGATGGGATATCACCTGAGCTGTCAGCGGTTTGTTATGTTTCTTTTGACAGAGCTTTGGATTTGGTGCGGGCGGCCGGGCGTGGGGCCCTGATGGCGAAAGCGGACGTGGAAGCAGCTTTTCGCTTGCTCCCAGTGCATCCAGACAGTCAGCATTTGTTGGGATGTATGTGGGAGGGAGAGTATTATGTGGACCGTTGCCTGCCCATGGGATGTTCTACTTCCTGTGCTTATTTCGAGGCATTTAGTTCTTTTGTGGAATGGGTAGTCCGGGACATGGCGGGGGTTCACTCCGTGATCCATTACTTGGACGATTTCCTTTGTGTTGGGCCGGCAAGGTCTTCGGTTTGTTCGTTGTTGTTGTTTACGTTACAGCGGATAGCGCAGAGTTTGGGTATTCCTTTGGCAAAAGAAAAAACGGAAGGGCCAGTGACGGCTTTATGCTTTTTGGGCATAGAAATTGACACGATGGCAATGGAATGCCGCTTGCCGGAAGGGAAGTTGGTGGATTTAAAAGCGTCAGTGCGGTCATTATACCAGGCTAAAAAGGTGAGGCTGAGAGAGTTGCAATCAGTTTTTGGTAAATTGAATTTCGCCTGTCGCATCATGCCGATGGGGCGCATATTTAATAGGAGATTGGCGAGTGCGACTGCTGGGGTGACAGCGCCGAATCATTTTGCCAGAGTGACGAGGGTGATGAAAGGGGATCTGCTGGTTTGGGATTCCTTTTTAGACAGGTATAATGGTAGGACACTGTGGATGAGCAAGGCAATGTCCAATAGTCAGATTGAGCTGTTTACGGATGCGGCAGGGGCGACGGGTTTTGGAGCGATTTTCCAGACTCATTGGTGCGTGGAACAGTGGCCACAAGCATGGAAGGAGAAGGGGCTGGTAAAGAATTTGGCTTTGCTTGAATTGTTCCCGATCATAGTGGCGCTCGAGCTGTGGGGCTCTGAATTTTCAGGAAAAAAGGTTTGCATGCATTGTGATAATATGGCAGTGGTTCATTCTATCAATTCGTTGTCAGCGAAATCTCCCCCGGTGGTGGGGTATCTGAGGCATCTGGTGCTCCGTTGCTTGGCACTGAACATTTGTGTTGTAGCAAGGCATGTGCCGGGGGTTCAGAATGAGGTGGCTGATGCGCTGTCTCAGTTTCAGTTTCGCAGGTTCAGAAGGCTGGTGCCGGGAGCAGACGACGATGGAGCACTATGTCCGGGATGGTTGTGGGATCTAGCATTGGTGTAGCTTTGGAGGGCATTAGGAGATCGGTGTCTGAGGCTACTTGGTGCCGATACAAGGCAGTGTGGAATGAGTGGGAAGAGTTAGGCAGGTCGGATTTCATGGAGCCGGGTTATAATGGCCGAGTGGTGGGGGTTTTGGCGGTGATTAGTGGCGATTTTTCAGCGGGACGGTCCGTATCGGTAATGAGTTACCGGTTGTCAGCCTTTTTATTCAAGTTGCAAGGGGTGCGGGATGCCACGAAGGATTTTCTGGTGCGGCAGGCCATGAAGGGTTTTAGAAGAGGGGTGCAGTCGCGGGACACTAGGCGGCCGATATCGCTTCCATTGTTAGTGCGTTTAGTGGGGTGCTTGGGGGAAGTGTGTGCGTCCCCTTACGAACAGAGGTTGTTTGCAGTGGCATTTGTATTGGCTTTTTTTGGGGCCTTTCGGATTGGCGAGTTGGTTAGTCCGGCGAAGCAGGTAGTAGGAGGGTTGTTATTGGGAGACGTAACGCTTGGAGTAGATCGAGTGGAATGTCGATTACGTTTTTCCAAAACGGATCAGGTGGGGCGCGGGCGCCTGGTGGTTTTGTACGTGATACCTAGTCACCAATTGTGCCCGGTTGTGCAGGTAACAGAGTTTTTGAAGATGAGGGGAGGTTATCCTGGGGTTTTCTTAAAGCACGTGGATGGATCTGCACTGTCCAGATTCCAGTTTATTGCGGTTTTAAAAACTATGTTGGCACGAGTGGGGAAGGTGCCAGGTGACTATGGGTCACGCTCCTTTTGGATTGGGGCAGCGACAGAGGCGGCTAGGTGGGGTTTGAGCGATGATTGTATCCGGCGCATTGGGAGATGGGAGTCGTCCAGGTTCCGTTTGTACATAAGGCCGCACCTGCTGAGGGGTGACGGGGAGTGATTCGGCTGGTTTGGAATTACGGGGGTTAATAGGTGTTTATTTTGAGACTTGGTTTCTTAGTTCAGTTGCTGTTTATTCTTGGTTTTATATTTTTTAGGTGTGTGCCTGGTGTGGATTCTCGGGCATTCCTTTGTTCACTGGGGAGCGTTGCGGATGGATGTGCGTCCCGACGGTCGGCAACTTGGAGTGGCGAGAAGGGATGCGCGGGTCAAATGGATCGGGATTCGGGGCATGACCTGGGGGAGAGTTCGGCCAGAGGTGGCTTACTATAGCAGGATCGACCAGGATCCTAATGTTCTCATTTTGCATGTGGGGGGAAATGATTTAGGGGTGAGGACAGCGAGGGAATTGAAAAGGGACATTAAGCTGGATCTTCTGCACCTGTGGAGAGCGTTCCCGGGTATTATTATAGTATGGTCGGATATTGTAGCTAGGGAGAGCTGGCGTTTTGGGAGGTCGGTCGACCGTATTAACAGGGCACGTATTAAATTGAATAGGGCGATTGGCCGGTTTGTGGCACGGAATGGGGGCTTGGTGGTGCGACATAAGGAATTGGAGGAGTCGACAGGTCAATATTTGCGGAGAGATGGGGTGCATCTCACAGATATCGGCTTGGACTTGTGGATGCTTGGTTTGCGGGATGGTTTGGAGCAAGCCATGGGGGTGTGGGGGGCCCGGGCCACGTAAGGGGTCACGTGGCCGGCCTGTGGCGGGGGGATAGGTCCGTTCCTAGAGGCCGGGAGCACCGATAGTCGGTGGGGAGTATGAAGTCACTCAGGGGTAGTGGCTTCAGACAGGATTGGGAACTTGTGGGCGTAGGTCCTGCAAGTTCTGGGGAGGGGTATTTTAATGATGGAACGTTATTACCCCACACCTTGGGTTGGTTGGTCACGGCCGAGGTGGTCCTCTGGGCCGGTTGTATGTTACGGCCGGGGGATAAGGATGATTGTTGGCTTCTTGGACGGACCTATCGGTTGTTTGTCAGTTGGGAGGGTATACATGTGTCGGTTTATGTTAAAAGAGGGTGGCATGTTGAGCCACAAGTTTTGATACATGTATACCGTTTAAATAAAAGCTGTGGCCATTCGTCCATAAAAAGTTGTTATGTCTTTATTTCAAGTAGAGTGGTTAAGAGGTGTCTTGTACATTGGAGACCCAATTATTCCTTTTAGATACGTCAAGGGCCAGCACGCCCTAAGCTGGAATTGCCTTTCAGCCTTTGTATAAGAGGCAATGAGTATATAAGGCACCCATCCCTTATGAGAGGGGCTTGGGCAAGGTATTATAATCTTAGAGATGCGTTATTAGTTGTTCAGCTCCCTTACGTATGTGCTACTGCTGTGTTAATTAAACCTGTCTGTTTCATAGTACCAAAGGCTCCTGCTGCACTGTTCCATATTGGCCAAACCTTCTCTACCAGCTACCCCTGCTGCATCATGCCATACTGGTCAAGCCTGTTGTACCAGCTACCCACTGCTGCCCCTATCTACACAAGCTGTACCTGCCATACTGGCTGTCGCATCTATCCATAACCGCTGTGTCTGCTGCATCAGTCATCCCAGCTGCATCTGCCTTATGTCAGACTGTCAGTATCCATACCTCTGGGTCAGCTGTCGCAGCACCAAGTTTCCCTGAATGGCACCTGTTTGCTATCGGCAATACATCCTCATTATTAGAGCCTCTGGTGAAAGCCCTGCTCTGGTGAAGTCACACCCCTCATGTGTACTGTGTGCTACGGCCCAATGGGTCCACTCCCACTCGCACCTGTGAGTATTACATCTGGTCATTATGTAACATTCCATTTCAATGCACAGTGCAGTTCATGGCCGATTCTAATGAGAAGTGACAATCTAGAAAGAGAGTACATTTAGTGCACATTGTAAGGTGAGAACACAAAGCAGAGACTAGCTCTACCTGCGAGATAGACAATACTTTGTTGTGGCGCTAGTCTATGCTCTCCCTACTCACCTCCTTCTCTCCTTGCAATACGCACTGACAATTCTAGTCTTAGGGAGATCTTTACATTTTCATCTAATGCAGGTAGCATCTTCCTAAATACTACATTGTATGCTTCTGTGAAAACTTGAAAATATATCTCAAGTTTAAGGGCATGTTCACACTTTATGAATATTCTGCACATTATCCATGCAAATGTTTACATGTAAAATCTGCAGTGAAATATAGTACAAGCCAAGTAGATGAGAATTTTCTAATCACATCAACACACTGCTTTTATTTTATTTTTCCTGAGTATTTTTTGTTGTTTGTTTTTTTTTAACATTTTTTCCATGTACATGAAAGAGGTGGCTTAAAGAGGTTTTCCAACAATGAGATACAATGGCATCCCCGGTATTATTCAAATTGCAGCCTGTCCTAGTAACATGTCAGTAGGGGCTGCAGACTGTAGATATTCAGCTCCCAAGACCTGTGTGTCAATGACAAGAGCTGCATCACACATGCCTCAGTCACGAGTGGGGAGCACAGCCTGTCATATGTGAATAAATATATCTCTTCCTTGCTGAGAACAATGGAATTATCTCCAGAATCTCCGGGTTCAATATCCTCAATGTTTATTTGTTTTCAAGGTGAGCACAGTCAGTCTCCTTGCATTGCTATAAAACTGTCATACTGACAGAAAAGGATAGAGCTAGTAGAGATGTCATTGTCAAGCAGAACATGGGTTAAAACATTTCTTCACATACTGTATGAGAGCCATGCTTTGGCCTCCAGCTGAGGTATGTGTGATACAGCTTTTGCAAGTTAAAGCACAGGTCTCTGGAGCTGTATGATTTCAGTCATAGCCTGTACTGACTCATGACTATGACAAGTTGCAATTTTAATTATATCAGGAACTTTATTTTAATTCATTCTTTAAGGACCCCTGTAAATCTGTATTAAAAGACCTGTAATATAGCTGAGTTTGTAGGATTTCTATTCTTTACCCATATGCAACTTCACTGGTGATTCCTCTACCTTTAGCAGAGGTCCCATGTTGTTCTCTACTATGGCATTGTTACATGTTACAAAACTTCTATTAGTGGGCCCATGATGCATCAAGTCTGTCAAGGGAAAGCTATGAATCACCAACAAAGTTATCTTCTATTTTTTAGGTGACTGTTCTTGTTTAATGATTTCAAGTACTTATGTCCCAAGAATGACAAAAGTAGTTTAATAGTGATACCTTTATTGGCTAACCAGAAACATTTGATTTGATACCTTTATTGGCTAACCAGAAAAATGATCAGTCCTACAATACTTCTCTCGTTCTTGGGACATAAGTACTTGAATTGATTTTTCTGGCTAACACGGTACCACAATATTACCTTGTTTACTCTTATCACTCTACAGTCATGGCCAAAAGTTTTGAGAATGCTACAAATATTAATTTTTACAAAGTCTACTGCTTAAGTTTTTCTAATGTCAATTTGCATATACTCCAGAATGTCATAAAGAGTGATCAGCTTAACAGCAATTACTTGCAAAGTCAATATTGGCTAAGAAAATGAACTTTAACCCCCAAAACACATTTCAACATCATTGCATTCCTGCCTTAAAAGGAGCAGCTAACATTGTTTAAGTGATTGTTCCATTAACACAGGTGTGGGTGTTGATGAGGACAGGGCTGGTGATCAATCAGTCATGATTAAGTAAGAATGACACCACTGAGCACTTTAAAAGGAGGCTGGTGCTTGGTATCATTGTTTCTCTTCAGTTAACCATGGTTATCTCTAAAGAAACACGTGCAGCCATCATTGCTCTGCCCAAAAATGGCCTAACAGGGAAGAGTATCGCAGCTACAAAGATTGCACCTCAGTCAACAATCTATCGCATCATCAAGAACTTCAAGGAGAGAGCTTCCATTGTTGCCAAAAAGGCTCCAGGGCGCCCATGAAGGACCAGCAAACGCCAGGACCGTATCTTAAAACTGTTTCAGCTGCGGGATCGGATTACCAGCAGTGCCGAGCTAGCTCAGCAATGGCAGCAGGCTGGTGTGAGTGCTTCTGCACGCACTGTGAGGCGGAGACTGCTTGAGCAAGGCCTGGTTTCAAGGAGGGCAGCAAAGAAGCCACTTCTCTCCAGAAAAAACATCAGGGACCGACTGATATTCTGCAAAAGGTACAGGGAGTGGACTGCTGAGGACTTGGGTAAAGTCATTTTCTCAGATGAATCCCCTTATCTTATGCCAACTGTTAAGCATCCTGAAATGATTCATGTGTTGGTTTGCTTCTCAGCCAAGGGAATCGGCTCACTCACAGTCTTGCCTAAAAACACAGCCATGAATAAAGAATGGTACCAGAATGTCCTCCAAGAGCAACTTCTCCCAACTGTCCAAGAGCAGTTTGGTGCCCAACAATGCCTTTTCCAGCATGATGGAGCACCTTGCCATAAAGCAAAGGTGATCACTAAATGGCTCATGGAACAAAACATAGAGATTTTGGGTCCATGGCCTGGAAACTTCCCAGATCTTAATCCCATTGAGAACTTGTGGGCAATCATCAAGAGACGGGTGGACAACCAAAAAACAACAAATTCTGGCAAAATGCAAGCATTGCTTATGCAAGAATGGACAGCTATCAGTCAGGATTTGATCCAGAAGTTGATTGAGAGCATGTCAGGGAGAATTGCAGAGGTCCTGAAGAAGAAGGGTCAACACTGCAAATATTGACTTGCTGCATTAACTCATTCTGTCAATATAACCTTTTGGCACTCATAATATGATTGCACTTATATTTCTGTATGTGATGTAAACATCAGACAAACACAATTAAAAACCAGAGGGCAACAGATCATGTGAAAATATAATTTTGGTGTCATTCTCAAAACTTTTGGCCATGACTGTACACAAGCAGATTTTGCTGCATTTCAAATAATCAATGTGTGAATTTATAGTAAGCATTCATTCTTGTATTTAGACTGCTGATGACTATTTTGTTCCCTCAATCAAGCAATAATTATTTTAACAGGCTGTATAGGAATGACACCAAAGGCTCATGCACACTACCATATTACAGTCTTTTGCAGCCTTTGTATTGATCAGATTTGTAGACTCCTTGGAGTCTACTTTACCTTGTATGACTTCAGTTTCATACAGAGGTTAATTTACTTATCATATGGTGTCTGAAAAAGTAATATAGCATGCTTCATCTAACATGGCATCTAATATCATATTAGAGACATACAGTATATCACAAATGTGAGTGCACCCCTCACATTTTTGTAAATAATTTATTATATCTTTTCATTTGATAACACTGAAGATATGACACTTTGATACAATGTTAAGTAGTCAGTGTACAGCTTGTATAACAGTGTAAACTTGGGGTGCACTCTAAATAACTCAACACAGCCATTAATGTCAAACAGCTGGCAACCAAAGTAAGTACAACCTTAAGTGAAAATGACCCAATTGGGCTCAATTAACCATTTTTCCTTCCCCAGAGTCATGTGACACATTAGTGTTACAAGGTCTCAGGTGTGAATGGAGAGCCGGTGTGTTAAATTTGGTGTTATCTTTCACACACCTTCTCATACTGGTCATTGGAAGTTCAACATGGCACCTAATGGGAAATAATTCTTTCAGCATCTGAAAAAAGAATTGTTGCTCTACATAAAGATGACCTAGACTATAAGAAGATTGCTTATACTAACTGAGCTGAAGCACAATGGCCAACACCATACAGCGGTTTAACAATACAGATTCTCCTCAGTACAGGGCTCGCCCTGGTCAATTAAAGAAGTTGAGTGTACGTGCTCAGTGTCATATCCAGATGATGTCTTTTCAAAATAGACATACGAGTTCTGCCAGCATTGCTGCAGAGGGTATAAGGGTGAGGGGTCAGCTTGTGCGTGTTCAGACTATATGCCACATACTGCATCAAATTAGTCTGCATGGCTGTCATACCTGAAGGTAGCCTCTTCTATAGATGATACACAAAAAAGCCTTTCAACAGTTTGCTCAAGTCATACAGAGTAAGGACATGGATTATGGGAACTATGTCCTGTGGTCTGTTCAAACCAAGATAAACTTATTTGGTTCAGACGGTGTCAAGCATATTAGGTGGCAACCAGTTGAGGAGTACAAATGTAGATTTGTCTTGCCTATTGTCAAGCATTGTGGTGGGAGTGTCATTGTTTGGGGCTGCATGAGTGCTGCCGACTTTGGGGAGCTACAGTTCATTGAGGGAACCATGTACTATGACATACTGAAGCATAGCATAATCTCCTGCTTCCAGAAACCAGGCCACAGGGAAATATTCTAATATGATAACAACCCCAAACAGACCTCCAAGATGACCATTGCCTTGCTAAAGAAATTAAGGGTATAAGTGCTGGACTAGATAAACATGTCTCCAGACCTAAACCATATTGAGCATCTGTGGAGCATCCTCAAACAGAAGGTGGAAGAGTGCAAGGTCTCTAACATCCACCATGATGTAATGGAAGAGTGGAAGAGGATTTCGGTGGCTCCTGTGAAGCTTTAGTGAACTACATGCCCAAAAGAGTTAAGCGGGCGTCACACGGGACGATTTATCGTGAGATCGTATAAGCGATCGCACCCGCCCCCGTCGTTTGTGCGTCACAGGCAATTAGTTGCCTGTGGCACACAAAGTCGTTTAACCGCTGTCACACATACTTACCTGCCGGACGACCTCACTGTGGGCAGCGAACATCCACTTTCTGAAGAGGGAGGGACGTTCGGCGTCACAGCGACGTCACACGGCAGTCGGCCAATAGAAGCGGAGGGGCGGAGATGAG
Organism: Anomaloglossus baeobatrachus; assembly: GCF_048569485.1. Lineage (NCBI taxonomy): Eukaryota > Metazoa > Chordata > Amphibia > Anura > Aromobatidae > Anomaloglossus > Anomaloglossus baeobatrachus. The sequence continues at coordinate 506,978,024 of NC_134354.1, read as the reverse complement.
CGGGACGTAAACATCCCGCCCACCTCCTTCCTTCCGCATTGCCGGCGGGACGCAGGTAAGCGGTGTTCATCGTTCCCGGGGTGTCACACGGAGCGACGTTGCTGCCCCGGGAGCGATAAACAATCTGCGCAAATAAGATTAAACGATTTTTTCAAAATGAGCGACGAGTACACGATCCACGATTTATAACCGATTTGCGATCGTTTGGAGTCGCACGTAGGTGTCACACGAGACGACGTCGTGAACGATGCCGGATGTGCGTCACGAAAACCGTGACCCCGACGACATATCGCACGATAGATCGTCTCGTGAGACGCCCGCTTTAGGACAGAGCTTGAAAATAATGGTGGGCACACAAAGTATTAAAACTTTGACCATTTTCACTTAGGGATGTGCTCACTTTTGTTGACAGCCGTTTAAGCATAAATGGCTGTTTGTTGAGTTATTTGAAGGCAAGACAAAATTTACACTGTTACAGTATATAAGTTGTACACTGACTACTTTACATTGTATCACGGTGTCATATTTTCAGTGTTGTTCTATGGAGAGATAGAATAAAATATTTAAAAAATGTGAAGGGTGCACTCACTTCTGTGATAACTGTAAATGTCTTCATAAAATGGCATCAATACACTGACTATGTAGTATGGAGCTGTAAAAACTTCGAGTGCTTCTGCACAGGTTCTGCATGCAATGCAAATAGTCATGTAACACAATCTTTGTGTTCCCTGATTAGTAACGCATTTTTTTCTGCCAAATAGAATAAAAGAATCTAATACACAAATTGTTTTTGCCAACTCCTATTCCAAGTCTTGTTTTTGTTTTCTCATGCAGGATAGATTACGTTTCTAAAACTGGAAAATGCGTGATTACATTTCAGTAAGTTGCCAATATTTACTGGCATTGCTTGTTTTGTTTTAATGTAAGAAAATTATTTTTAATTAGCTGTGATATTTAATATAATTATTTTCAGTAATTACTGGTAATATGGTTCCCAAGGGGTGTCCATATTTTAATCCATTAATAAAAATCCAATGATTTTGCTTTTCACACATGCATTTCATTGGTAGTGTTGATTATAATCATTGCTTGAGAGGGAAGAAAACAATTCCCTGCTGCAGAGTACAGTCATTGAGTTCAGCAGGCATATACCAGTACGGCACGTCATCGCTGCTACTATATAAACAAAGGGTTTTGAGGACTGCCACATCATTGATTTTGGAATTTCATGGCACTTAAGTGCTGTGAGTAGTTTTAGCTCTACAACCTTTATAATGTTAGGTATATGTAATTAAACTGATAGCAGACCAAGCCAAAAAATTTGGCAAATAAAATTTATAGGAGTATTCCTTTAAGGGTGAGAACTAAGGATGGGCGAGTATACTCGTTACTACTCAGTACTCGCCGAGTAGTACGGTATTCGGGCTACTCGTTACTCCGTGAGTATCCTTGTAATTACTCGTTAGGAGTAGCGAGTCCAATGTAAGTCAATGGGAAATGTGAGTAATTGTCTGCTGGACCCTACAAAATGGTCTGGGGGCTGAGTAAAAGGCTGAAAGGGATGCATGATTGTTTAAAACAATCATACATCCATTTCAGCCTTTTACTCAGCACCCAGACCGCTTTGTACGGTCCAGCAGACAATTAATCAGCTGATGCACGCTCCCCGCCCAGGTCCTTCGCTCCCTTGTGCTGCGCTCTCTGCTGCTTCGCTCCCTGGTGTTGCGCTCCCCTCTGCTTCGCTCCCTGGTGCTCCGCTCCCTGATGCTTTGCTCCCTTGTTCTGCGCTCCCCGCTGCTTTGCTCCCTTGTGCTGCGCTCCCTGCTGCTTTGCTCCCTGGTGCTGAACTTCCCGCTGCCCGGCGCTTTGCCCCCTGGTGCTGCGCTCCCCGCTGCCCGGTGCTTCGCTTCCTGGTGCTGCGCTCCCCGATCCCTGGTGTTGCGCTCCCCACCAGGTCCTAACTGAGGATCAGGCGGGGAGGCGGCGGGGGAGCGAAGCACCAGTCGGTCTCCCCCTCTAAGCCCCTCTCTCATATTTACCGGCCCGGCACTGCACGGCTGTCACACTGCTCCGGCGGCTTCTCCTCTTTTGAAAATGCCAGCTTCTCATTATTTCATCTTGTCTTCCCTGCTTCCCCCGCCCACCGGCGCCTATGATTCGTTGCAGTGAGACAGCTGTCACTCAGCGTGGGGGATCGTCTGAATGCAACCAATCACAGCCGCCGGTGGGCGGGTGTATATCAACACAGTACAATAAATAGATTATTAAAAAAAGTAGGGTCCCCACCAATTTTGATAGTCAGCCAAGACAAAACAGACAGCTGGGGGTTGGTATTCTCCCCCTGGGGGGGCACATAGTTATTACCCCCCAGGGTAAGAATAGCAACTGGCAGCCGCCCCAGATTTGGCGCATCCATTAGATGCGCCATATCTGGCGTTTATCCCGGCTTATCCCAATTGCCCTGATGCGGTGGCAATTGGGGTAATAAGGGGTTAATGACAGGTGATAATTGACACCTGTCATTAAGCCCTGGATTGGTAATATTTAGGTTTCGATGAGACCTCCATATTACCAATCTTGTAATTAAATAGTTAATAAAATAAACACACAGAGATAAAATTCCTTTATTTAAAAATAAACACACAGACACCCTCTTTAACCCATTTATTAACCCCAAACATACCGAGCTCTGACGTAAATCCAAAACTGAGGTCCAATGCCGGCTCTGCTGTATCCAGTCCTCATACGGAGCGGTGACATGAAGCTGCCGCTCAGAGCGAGAACCAGCACAGAATGATAGCTCTGAAGCCCGCTGTTATCGGAGCTATGATGTCAGAGCTGTCATTCTGTGCGGGTTCTTGCTCTGAGCGGCAGATTCATGTCACCGCAATTAACGAACTCCTGGGCCTCCTGAACCTGTTTAGGTGACATTTTTTCAGCTATTTTAACTGTGGTGAAGGGTCCCACCGAAACCACTGGAGGTAACAGAGCCTTCCGCGCAGGAAAAGCATACAGCAGATTGTCCCCATTGTCACTATCCCTATCCTTCCAGGACTTTACATGATAATCCTGCTCTGGATTTCTTCGCACTGGATGGTGTACCTTGTAGTTTACTGGCCTCACCTTCTCTATTATCTCGTAGGGACCCTGCCATCGTGCGAGGAATTTGCTGTCTACGGTGGGTACAAGAACCAGCACCCAGTCCTCAGGGTTAAAGGTTCTTACCCAAGCGGCTCAGTTATAGACCCATATCTGTGCAAGTTGTGCTGCCTCCATATGTTCCCATACAAGTGGCAGAACCGTCTCCATTCTCTCCTGAATTTTAGCATCATGTTCTATCACATTCTTGTGTGGGGTAGGTTGATGCTCTTATGCCTTTTTAGCTACATTTACCAACCCCCGGGATTGTCTGCCGTACAATTGCTCAAAGGGCGAGAACCCTGTGGATGCCTGGGGGCACCTCTCGGACTGTGAACGATAAGTAGGGCAGCAAGAGGTCCCAGACATTCCCATCCTTGGATACAGCCCTTTTTAGCATGTTTTGTAATGTTTTGTTGAACATTTCAACCAGGCCGTCTGTTTGGGGATGATAGGCTGATGAGTGTTAATGTTTGACATTTAATAACTTGTTGAGTTCCTTTATGATCTTTGACATAAATGGAGTTCTCTGGTAGGTTAAGATCTCTTTAGGAATCCCCACCTGAGAGAAGATGCCCATAAGTTATTTCGCTATGAGTTTCGCCAACGTATGATGCAGAGGGACTGCTTCTGGATAACGGGTGGCATAATCAAAAGCCACAAGTATATGTTGGTGTACCCTTACAGACTTGTTTACTGGTCCCACCAGGTCCCTGGCCACTCCTTCAAACAGTACCTCTATAATCAACAGTGGTACCACTTCGAAAGTGTGGCTGGGGACTGGTTACCTGACACACTAGACAGGAATCGCAATACTGTTTTACTTCTTTGAAAAACTCCGGGTCAATAAAACCGCTGCAGAATATGATTCATGGTTTTGTTAAGGCCCAAGTGTCCACCAAGTATATCTGACCTGCGATAGAACAATTGGTGGTATCACATGTCTACCACCTCACCCAGTATTTTGACAACGCAATACAACAGGTCATAGGTCACCTCAAAGCATGGAAACCTGTTATCTGCCCTGTGTTGTTGGGGTTCCCCATCAACAATAAACACATCTTCCCTGGCCCGGGACAAATTAGGGTCTCGGAGTTGTGCTGTGCCAAAATTGTCACCCGAGACATTTACGTTGCTCCTCTATTTCCCCAGCAGTTACTTCTATGAGGGTCATCTCCCCCTCTTCAACCCAATTGATAGTTACCCTCACAGTGGGCACCTCCTCCTCGGGCCCACAAAACTCCTGCGCTCCTTCTGTAGAACCTTTCATTTTACCAGCTCTGACTCAAATTCCTTGAATGGCATAACTGTTGGCAAAAGGGCCGAGAATAGTGGAAAATCCCTCCCAAATATCAGTTTATAACCAGTCTTCCCTCCCAAACCAACCATCCCTCCCAAATATCAGTTTATAATCAGATTATAATCCGTTTGTAACCACTACCACTTCATGGCATTCTCTCCCTGCAGGTGTATTTAATATCACTAGAGCAGTGGGATAATCTTAAGCCCCCATGAATGTACAATACAAATTTACAATGTATAACACCAAATTTACTTCCAGTAAACTCAGTGGGTTGCACCAGGCTATCTCGCACCAAAGTCACGAGACTCCCTAAGTTCAGTAGGGCCACTGCCGCGGTGCCCTACACCTCAACCCGACACAGATGTCCATCACTGAGATCTTTTGGGGTGCCATTTGCACAAACCCTTTTTCCATAAAGGGACTGACGGTATCCAAAGTGTCTATAGGTTCAACAGTTGAGGGCAGTTGGCTCTTACATGGCCTGCCTCCTGGCATCACCAGCAGACAGTGGGGGCCCGTTCACCTCCTGATAAGTCTTGTGTGGCCCCCCTGTGCTCTATTTAATGGGTCAGGGGCAAGGACATACGGGCCTTTCCTGTCACCCTCCCCGGGGTCCCTCCCTGTAGGTCATTTGTAGCCCCATATCACTCTATCAGGTCAATCATCTGGAGCATATTATTAGGAGTCGCCTGTTCCACCTAGCATTGGAGGGGGGAAGGTAAGGCCCTCCAGAATTTATCAGATACTATGCGGTCCACCATAGCAGTTGGTGACCGTACCTCTGGCTGCAGCCATTTCTGTATCAGGTGTGGCAAGTCATAACCTTGGGACCTGGCTGGTTTAGAAGAGTCAAAAACTCCCACTCATGTCCCCATTGGGCCCAAGCAAATACATTTACACCCAGTCATGCCAGGATCTCACCCTTGATGACTGGGTAGTCGCTTGCTTGCCCGGCAGGTAACAAAAGGCCTCTGGGGTCCTGCTGCCAGAAATGGAGCAACTATTTTCACCCATTGGTCCTGGGGTAGTCTCTCTCTCTCAGCCACTCTCTTAAAAATATCCAGATAGGACTCAATGTCATCAGTGGCCTCCATTTTGGGGATCGCTGTACGGACCGCTTCCCTGGCATCGCAAAACACTGGTGAGCTCATGCTGCCTGTGACGCCATCATGTGCTGTATTAGCAACTGGTTGGTCTCCTGCTGCCGCTGTGCAGCCTACTCCTGCAGCCGAGTAGTCTCTTGATTAAAAATCTGCTGCTGCGGAGTGGCTTCCATTAGCGCTTTTGTGGTAACCTCGTGTGGGACACGGTTGAGTCTGATGGTGGTAATAGTTGTTATTGTTGTTGTTAATATTTAATCATAAAACAACTCCGCTTTGGTGATGAACAGTCTCTTTACTGGTGATATAAATAACTATTTACAGATGACAGTTGGTCAGTATTTTCCGCACATACTGTGGTAAATTCAACCACATCAGACAGGCAGACCTCTGAGGGGAAGCTTTTCTTCTCACGATGTGCTAGAAAAACGACTCACAAAATGGAGGACGTTAACTCCCTCTATTTCCTCTCAACTGCCGTCTCCCAGCCGACCCTCTCCTTCCACGCGTAGTCGGCGTTAGCTCCACCCCTTGCATGGGACTCATACCACTGCAGTCATTGGCTGACTGCACAGGGGAAACTTAACCCTCTGAGTGCTACCTGTCAGCAGGTTTTCACAATATCCTAAAGTACACAATATGCATAGAAAATTACATTTGTGTGAAATCTATATTTCTGGTATCCCATGGAGATGGCCACTTTGTGGGTTACCACATGTCTCCGCTCTTGAAGAGTGTCGTCCCCGACATATACACATCTGAAAAACAGAAAGGAACAGCATGCATACAAATAAATTATTTCAATTAATACTGTTGCTTAAATTATTCTTGGCTTCTTGAAGACCTGGAAAAAAAACACATAAAAAAACACAACATATGGATGCAAAGTAAAACAGCATGTAACCATAGTAAAGGAGTCCTTTTGTCTTGAAGATCCTTGTAGGAACAACCCCCACTAGGTGGGGAACGGGATGACAGCTAACCCGCTACAAGTTCTTTGCTTGGTCCCCGGGTGCAGTCAGGGCACACAGACCATAAAGAAACTTTCTGCACCAAGCTGTTTTTAGGAGGGCTAGGATACAGTAGCAGTAATAAGGCTCTCATAAGCCAGAGTCTCTCTTATTACACAGTAAATGTATGTCTCTATCGGAGCCACACATACAAAGTCTCTCCTGTTCAGATAGGCAGCGACAAATTATTTTTGGTAACGAGCAGGTAACTGTCCCTTTGTTGCTCGTTCAGATCTCCGTAGAGCAGGTACTGACTCTTCTTCATAGGTGGATGGTGCTCCTGGCTCTTCAACTGTAGAGGGCATCCCCTGAGAACCCATTGCAGGACTTATGTCAGCACCCTCTAGTGGAGAAGGAGGAGCTGGCATAATAAACTGAAGACAGGGTGCATGAAGCCTAACAAGTGGGATAGTGGAGGCCCTGAAAGCCTTCTCTGGTGCAACAGGGGTATAAACTGGAGGGACTGTAACTTCCTGGGAAATGCAAGCTTTTATCTGGCTTCAATGAACCACCTTTTCTTGCTGAGTATCTTCTCTGGCAATTTTGTACACTTCCACCCCTGGGAACGGTATACTGTTGATGACGTAAGGGCAGGATTCCCATTGATCATCCATGTTGTGAGAGCGGCGGTTCTTTTTAACCCAAAACTTAACTCTCTGAGTGCTGCCTATCAGCAGGTTTTCACAATATCCTACAGTACACAATATGCATAGAAAATTACATTTGTGTGAAATATCTATATTTCTGGTATCCCATGGAGATGGCCACTTTGTGGAATACCACACTTTCACCGCAGCCTAGATCTCCGCAGATGACCTCACTGTGTTTTGCCTGGTTCCAGCCACCAAATGTGGGATTCAGCTCTGGTAGGCATTAGTAGGGATGCAGTGAAAAGGCATACACTGGTTTTTAGTCCAAAAAGGTCAGTGCTTTATTCACACTGAACATAAACATAAATGCAGTCTTACTTCAGACAGGGTTACTGAAGGAAAAGTCCAGTTTGGTAAACAGCATAACATCAGTCCCAGTCCATACAGCTTTGGTTCCCTATCAGGTCTCCTTTAGCTTTCCAGCCCAACCACCCTCACACTGAGACGTTCTGGCTGCCTTTTTATGCTGTGCTAATCATACACCTGTGCTCATCAGGCCTTGTCTCACAACCTGAACTCGCAGACAAGATCCAGGCCAGGATTAACCTCTTCTCTGCTGCTTACAAGTGCAAAAGGCACATGCTTGGAGGGATATAGCTCACAACTACCACCATACCCTTTATTGCGTCACAATACATTGTATTGTGTTCACCCAAGAAAACTTTATGATGAAGTGGGTTATAAAGGAATCTACCTATATTTAATCCCTCTGATTATGAGCCTGCTTCGCACAAGCGCATCCTTTCTGAATGTGACACGCTAGTTTTTTTCAGTGATGGCGAACCTGTGGCACTCCAGCTGTTGCAAAACTACAATTCCCATCATGCCTGGCCATTCAAAGCAAAAGCTGTGGCTGTGAAGACATGATGGGAATTGTAGTTTTGCAACAGCTGGAGTGCCACAGGTTCGCCATCACTGCGCTAGTACATCAGGGTACCCTAAAGAGTTAATGTATTGTCTGCCACAGGGATTCAGGCATAATATTTCTAGCCCCAGGGATTTATGCTTCTCACAATCTTTGAGACATTAGTAGCTCAGAATAATCTTTAAAAAGGCTTTACTGATAAGTACAATATTGGAGATTTATTACAGTATTGGAGCGTTAATTGACTTGTATATATTTGAATGGCATTTGTAAATGGGCTGAATTCGGCCTGTCTAGATGGCCCTTTAGGCAAACAAGCATAAAGAACATTATACACTATGCTTAGACATTACTTTCATAGATTCCCTTTTTTGTTTTCAATATTCCCTCTCTATTCTTAAAGGTATTCTCTCAAAGAGAACAGTAGATGTATAAATGTACATATAAATAGGTTGAGATGTACTGTAATTTTGTAATGACATTCATAGAAAACAATGCAAGAATGAGTGCCACAAATTGTTTAATTGAAATGAATCCACTGGGAAACTTCCAGGGACAAAATAACTGAAACCTTTACAGACAGCCTTAGAAGGAAATAGTGAATTTCCACATTCCTTTACATTGGGACTATTTGTTTTTGTTTGAACTATGGAATAATATTTATTTTAAATAGCAATTAAATAATTAAATCACAATAAATCACAAATTTTACTGCGGAATTACATTTGCTAAATTTATTTTATCCTTCCCTATGAATAGAAAATACTCAAATTATTAATTTAGGAATCCAGTTGTAGATCTGGTGAGGTGTGTGGCTATGTTTGGGTCACGACCCCAACGGAGTGCGCTCCTACGACTTCTGCTTCGCTCACCAGGTGCCGCCTTATTTCCTGGGCAATGCTGGTGATAGGGGAGAAGTCAGTGCCAGTGTCTCTGGTGGGTGCAGGCTCTGCCCATCCACTAAGCTGGGTTTCCCAGGGACCTTCAGTACCACAGGCTGACTGTGGTGGCATGTGTTTTCCAGCTGAAGTTACCACCTTTCAGCTACAGTCAATGGGATGACACGACACCCTTCTTATTCCCCCTCCTGTCTTCTGGTCATTGTAGTTCCCTGTTTGTCTCTGGTTCTCACCCTGTTCTGAATATTGATTCCTGTGTTTTGACCCCTGCCTGCTCTCTGACTAGTCTCCTGCCTGCCATTTCTGTACCTCACTGACATTTCCTGTTTTTGACCTTAGACTGATTCTTGATTATGCTTTTGTCTGCCGATTTTGTCCCTTTTCAGTATTTCTTGGTTTGACCCTGCCTTCCAACTACTCTTCTTTGGACTGTAGCCTTCCACAGGTAGCGATCTTCGGGGCCTTGTAGTAATTCTAAATCCCTGTATAGGGGTTAAAGTTTTGGGGTTCTCGAAATCCTGCTTAGTCAGCATACCCTAAGCAAATCAGCCAAAACAGGATTGACTATACACTTAAAGGGAATCTGTCAGCAGGTTTTTGCTATCTCATTTGAGAGTAGCATGATGTAGGCAAAGAGACCCTGAATCCAAAGATGTATAACTTCGATTGCTGAGTACAGCCGTTCTGACAAAATCAAAGGTTTTAGTTTTAGCATGTATCTGAGTTGAGAGCTTACCCCACCCATGCCAGGCTCTATGTGTACATTTCCATAGAAAGAAACTGTTAATCACAGGCGAGTGGAGTCAGTCTTCCACTCATGGGCTCCTGAGACCACTAATGATAAAGCTCCTGAAGCTTAAAGTACCATTGCAGGTATACAAAAGCACACTTTATGATAACAGATGCCTGGCTGTAATCTGTCTATTAACCCTTGCAGCATGCTGCCTTCAGAATATATAGCAAAAACCTGCTGCTGACAGATTCCCTTTAAGATTTTTTTGACCGCCTCCATTAAATTTGGCTTGGACGACTGTATATGCTCTAATGAGCATATAATAAGATTAATGTGACAGACACCTTTCCAATGCAAATAAAGGAAAATCCAATATGCATAATCCTTTTTCCCAACATCTTCTCTTGTTACTCTGGCACCTGCCCATATAAGATCTTCAGCGAGCATGATGAAGTTGAGTTTTGTTACATGTACATGGCCAACACTAAGCAGAGAGCAAAATGATAACTTGTAAATTTCTATAATGGATAGTTTTCAAATGTTTAAATGCGATTCTGCTTTAACTTGTGGTCCTTTCCAAACCCTTGTGAGCCCAGTGGCCACTGGCTTTTTGTGTCAGTATCCTAAAAGAGACATTCCTCTCACCTCCCAGGCAATTTTTCTAAGCAAGTGACCGGACCTACTACAGTCCCTGACAAAAGTTCTGTCGCTTATCCATGTTGTGTAAATAAAAGCTTATAACCTGACTTTAAATTCATCTATTGGTTTCATAAATAACTCTTTTGAAAGCTGAAACCCTCCCAAATTTAGTTTAGGTTATGAAAATAAAGTTGCTGCAAAGCTGAAATATTGATCATTTAATGAACACAGAAAGGTCAGATTTTGGCAAGACAAAAGTTTTGTCGCCTTGTCATATAACGCACCCAATCCTAGTTTACATCCGCACCTGTGCTCTTTAAATGATCAGTTAATTAGTGGGTGTGTATAAAAAGAAACCCAGCACCCCAGACCATCAGTTGAACTGCAACTTGACCTCTGACAACATGCCAAAAATCCACCCTGCGACCAAAGCCTTGATTATCAAGAAGCTGAAGACCAGATCCACTGCAGAGGTGGCTGGCACCTTTAATGTGTCTCAGCATCAAGTACAAAGAATTAAAAAAAAAGATTTGAAGAGACTGGAGATGTTTTTGACAAGCCCAGGTTCAGCAGACCCCGCAAGACAACTGCTCAGGAGGAACGTTTGTTGGTTAGAAAATCCAAAGCCAGCCCCTCTTCCACTGCAGCAGAGCTCCAAAAGGCCTGGTCACCTCAAGTCTCTGTGTCAACTAGAACAGTTTGTAGGATTCTGTCTTGAAATGGCCTCCATGGTCGAATCAGTGCCCAGAAGCCAGCACTTAACAAAAGGCAATTAAAAAAACGTGTGGCATTTGCCAAGTCCCACAGCCTGCTAAACAGATGGACACTGGAAAAGTGGCAGAAGGTGGATTTCTCTGATGAATCTTCAGTTGAATTACACGACAGCCGCCGCAAATACTGCAGGAGACCTACTGGAGCCCGTATGGATCCAAAATACACCCAGAAAACAGTTAAGTTTGGTGGTGGAAAGATCATGGTCTGGGTTTACATTCAGTATGGGGGTGTGCGAAGCACTTGCAGGTGGAAGGCAATATCAATAGCTTACAATATCAAGAAGTATTAGCTGCCTCTTACATTCCCAACCACAAAAAGGGTCATGTTCTGCAGCAGGATGGTGCTCCATCTCATCCATCCATCTCTACAACAAAGATCCTCCTGGCAAAGAAGATCAAAGTGCTCAAGGACTGGCCAGCCCAGTCACCAGACATGAACATCATAGAGCATGTTTGGGGTAGGATGAAAGAGGAAGTTTGGAAGACAAAACCAAAGAATCTAGATGAACGCTGGGAGGCATGTAAGACGGCATTCTTTGCTATTTCTGATGACTTCATCAATAAATTGTATAAATCATTGTTGAACCGCCTGTATGCAGTCCTTCAAGCTCATGGAAGTCATACAAAATATTAAATATGGCTCAAATAGCACCACAACTTCATTCACCAATGTTATGCAACAAATCTTTGTATTAGAAGTTAAATATTTGTTCAAATTTCACGTTACTTTCTGTGAGCGACATAACTTTTGTCTTCCCAAAATCTGAGCTTTCTGTGTTCAATAAATGATCAATATTTCAGTTTTGCAGCAACTTTATTTTCATAACCTAAACCAAATTTGGGAGGGTTTCAGCTTTCAAAAGAGTAATTTATAAAACCAATGGATGAATGTAAAGTCAGGTTATAAGCTTTTATTTACATAACATGGATAGAACTTCTGTGAGGGAGTGTAGGTTTACCTTATGACTGTCCCTCAGTGACAAATAGTTGGGGTTTTTTTACCATTTCTGACCCCATGTTCCAATGGAAGGTCAGCCAATACCAAAGGAGTGTGACAGCCACTTTTTAGCCCTTGAAATAAACAGGTATGCTAAGGGAAGTCAAGGATACATAGTTTTGACGTCAGGAGAAATAGCCAACTATTATGGCAAATCTAAGAGACCTATAGAATTTAAATATCTGGCTTGCAAACTGCTCTAAGGCCTACCATTCAGATATTATTTGTGCAATTGATCATTGCCAACATCTTCTTTGTATAAACAATTGGTAATTTTTATTTAGCTTTGTAGCAACTTTATTTTCATTACCTAAACCAAATTTGGTAGGGTTTTAGCTTTCAAAAGAGTAATTTATGAAACCAATGGATGAATTTAAAGTCGGTTATAAGCTTTTATTTACATAACATGGATAGGCGACAGAACTTTGGTCAGGGACTGTAGACCACCAAATGACTCTATGAGCCCTCTCCAAATAAAATGCCATTCATTTTCTTTTGACTGATACCTCCTAATTCTCATATAAATGCATGTCTATGGATAGGAGGACCACCAGAAGACATTTTAAATTTCAAGTATGCAATCTTGACAATAGAAAAAAACAATATTTATTCAGAAGGGAAATGTCAGATGATGTTTTTATTTTCCAATTTCTATTCTTGGCATAAGGTCATAACAAATAAAAAAATAGAAATTCCACAGAACATCTGTGAAGCCCCACAGGTGTTGTGTCGGTGCATTACCTTCAGGGACTCCACTCAGCTGGATCTTGTCACAGGTAGGAGATCTTCTTCTTGTCGTGACGCCACTCTCAGTATTGCGGCCAGTAGGGACCGCCACTGCAGGTTGAGGGACGCCTGGGGCTGATGGTGAGTGCAGTTAGTTGGAATAGCCTCCTGAGAGTGAGGCAAGCCCCAGGGCCCTGTGTAGGTGCGTAGAACCACAAGGCGCAGAATAACTCCACACAGGCAGAATGTCTTTCAGGGTTTTTACTCACTTCAGGTGGCAGGGTGAGTAACCCGGGCGTAGCTGGGATGAACCAGGCGGGAACCAGGTATCCTTCAGGCTGACTTCTGATGGTGACTACCAACTCGCCTTCCTTAGCCCTTGGTGGTTTGGGGTGACCCCGACTTTTAGTCCCTATGGGGGTCACCCAGGGAAGTTGCTGAAGCCTCACTCCCCTTCGTTTGCCGTTTGCTTGTGGCCTGGACCAGCTCACTCCAGCTGCTTGCCTCCTGTGAGCTATGGGCCCTAACTGTGGCTACGTGGCTGCGGCTTTTGTGGTGTTGTGGTGTGGGCTTTGAGGGCCCCACACCGGCAGGTTTAGCAGGGAAAGGTGGATCTATCCCCACTCCGGGATCTGCCGCCCGTTTGGGCCTGGTTCTCCCTAGCAGTCTCCTTACTTCCCACTCTGTGCTCTCTCTCTCTAGCTGGAGATGGGTTTCGGGTAGCACTCCTAGGTGACCGTTCTCCCCCGTCGGTAGCCACTGCGCGGACGCTGTCAGACTACAGCAGCCCAGGGGAAGGGGTCAGCTCTCCTCGGAGCTCCCTGGACTCTGCTCTGAACCGGCTCACATCTGGGACCTTCACTGCTGCTCCTGTCAGAGCTTCACTTTCCTGCTCCTCACTCCTCCACACTCTGCTGCAGACCGTTTACTCCTCCTTCTCCTTTCCCTTTTGTGCCTGCCTACGCCACCTAGCAACCAGACTCTCTTACCACACCCCTTGAGAGGAGATGGAGGCTTTTGGCCCCCCCCCACTATTCCAGTGGAGGCGAAGGCTTTTCCCCCTCCTGGGATCCCCAGGGGTCCTCTCATAGGTACATGTGTGAGACCTGATCACTATGCGCCTGTGTAGTCACACCTTGGTCAGCCTTCTGGATTACCTGTTTGTACTGTCCCCAGCATGGGTGCAGTACTCAGTGGTGCCTGACCAGGTCAGGGGCGCCACATTCCCCCTTAGTTATCACCAGCACGTCCTCGGGCTGCAAGACAACATTTTAAAATGCATAAAACATCAAAACATGTAAAACATTTTAAAAGCACCAGGTACCATACATCACCACCCTCCACCCACAAGTCCGTTAACCCACCCAAAACCCTCTCACGTTGGCCGCACCTTCAGCCACTTCTGGCAGGATGTAGAGGCGGCTTTCATGGGCTGGTGGTCTTCAGGGTATACCTGGCCTGGTGGATCCGCGCCTTCAGCCTCTTCTGGCAGGATGTAGAGGCGGCCTCCACAGTTGGTGCTGACCAGGTACCCTCTTTGTGGTGGAGAGCCAGGCCCCATAAACAGGCATGCTCTCTGGTCGCAGGTGAGCCAAGGCCCTATATACGGACGGGCTCCTCCTGGTTGCAGACGAGCCAAGCCCCTAAACAGGCTGACTCTGGTGGTGGTGGTGCCCTCTGGTGTAACTATTTACACTGCGAGAGTTTGTGGCTATAGCCAGTTCATAGCCTTAAGGTTTATTTCTCACATCAGTTTATGTGGGCACATACTTGAACTTTTAAAACGTTGCAAAACAAACTTTCCAACTGGTCAAAACTTGCTGTACTTTACTTGAACTTATGCAGACTCCTCTTCACCAGGGCTTGGGCCTGTAGGGCTGCGGCACCTGTTGGTTTCTTGACCTTTTTCCTCATCTGTAGTGGTCTCATCATTAGGTCTTTGGTCTTTTCTTTCTTTATTACTGTCTTTCCTTTCTTCTTTGGGACATGGTACTACATCTAGCGCGTACCAGCCTCTTTCGCCTTGATGCAGGGTAAACTGTACGGAGTCTCCCATCTTTAAGTTTCTGCCAGGGTGTCCTCTGGGCAGATGAGCTCTCACATCTCTTCTATTGACGAAGATACCTTCTTTGATACCAGGTGCAACAATGAACCCGTATCCTGACTTTAGGCTGAAGTCCTCCACTACTCCTCTACAAAGGGGTCCTCTGACCTGTGCTTTGGCTCTTCTCAGGAACCGTTTTTCTTGTAGGTCTCTGGCCGTGACTTCGTCTTTCTGCTCTGGGGATGGCGGAGCAGGTGACAACTGGTTTCTGCTACGGCGCCGTGTCTTGCGGGCTGGATTCGGCGGAGTACAGCTTACAAGCTCCCAGGTGAGGCTTTTAGGCAAATCTTCTTCAGCAGACGGTGTCAGGTCTTCCTCATCCCAGCGGGAATATGGCAACATCTCCGGCTCTGGGCATGGATCCACTGCTGGTGGCTCCTGAGTCAGCTCCTCAGCTTCCTGGCCTCCTCTCCCCCTTAGTTCTTCTTGGCACCCCTGTGGTGGCGGTGCTGGGGATGAACTTCCTTCAACAGGCCCAGGCGGGGGACTCTTTGACGTGGTTGCTGCAGGGGTTGTCGGAATCCTCTTGGGGGTATGCGGAGGGAGCATGTACTGGTCCACCAACCATTGTGGAAACTTGGCCTCCATGTCAGCCTTCAGCTGCCAGTATGCGGGGTCCTCCCCCAGTGTGGGTTTTCCAGCAGGGACCTCTTTGGACTGGGGAGCGGTGTCTGCTCTGGCCTTGCAGGCCGGGGAAAATGGTGATGCAATCTCTTGGCGGGCCGCGCCTGGCATGGTAGCGGCCTGGTCTTGGCGGGCCGCGCCCTGTATGGCGGCGGCCTGGTCTTGGCGGGCCGCGCCCTGTATGGCGGCGGCCTGGTCTTGGCGGGCCACGCCCTGTATGGCGGCGGCCTGGATCGGCGTCGCAGCTGCGATGGGATCTGTGCAGGCTGGGCTGGGCGTCGCTGCAGGGACCGGGTCTTGGTGGGCCGAGCAGGGCATCGCTGCGGCGGCCGGGGCTTGGCGGGCCGAGCAGGGCATCGCTGCGGCGGCCGGGGCTTGGCGGGCCGAGCAGGGCATCGCTGCGGCGGCCGGGGCTTGGCGGGCCGAGCAGGGCATCGCTGCGGCGGCCGGGGCTTGGCGGTCCGAGCAGGGCATCGCTGCGGCGGCCAGGGCTTGGCGGGCCGCACCTGGCGTGGCTGCGGCCTGGCTCAGCGTCGCCGCGCCTGGCGCCTCTTCAGGGACCGCGGGCGTGGCAGCAGGGGTCGGGGCATCCGGGCCGGCAGGGATAATACTGGACTCATCCATCGGTGGCAGCATCGGGGTCTGAGTCGTCGCCGTCCGGTCTGGCACTCGTCGTGCGGTTCCCCCTTCATAGGCCTGAACCGCGGCAGCCATCTCCAGAAGTTCCATGCGTTCTTCTCTGATCTGCTCCACGACCCGAGTCTCCAGTCGGTCGCAGAACTGGGCCAGCTCCCGATACCACCAGGCAGCGGAGCCCGGTTCTGGGTTTCTGCGGTCAGACGCCATTTCTTCTGCGCCCTCTTCTGCACGACTCTCCAGCTGTGGACTCGCCGTTGCCTCTAGTAGCAAGCTGTTCAGTTTCCGCTCTGCCTCTTTCAGCAGCTCCTCTCCCAGCAGCAGGCTTCTGGCTCCCTTTCTGTCCCGACGTCTCTGAACGCCTCCGCTCTCTTCACAAGCGAGGTCAGAACTCTGCAGGGGATCTCTGGGTAGCCACACCTCTTCGTGGGCGGTAACTTCTCCCAGCGCGGGCTGCTGTTGTTTTTCAGCGCGCTTTTCATGGTGGCAATATGGCGGCGCTTCCAATTTTTCAAGCGGACCGCCCAGGCACATGGTCACCTGTCTGAACAGGTCTAGTCCTTATCCTGTTCGTGACGCCAGATGTGAAGCCCCACAGGTGTTGTGTCGGTGCATTACCTTCAGGGACTCCACTCAGCTGGATCTTGTCACAGGTAGGAGATCTTCTTCTTGTCGTGACGCCACTCTCAGTATTGCGGCCAGTAGGGACCGCCACTGCAGGTTGAGGGACGCCTGGGGCTGATGGTGAGTGCAGTTAGTTGGAATAGCCTCCTGAGAGTGAGGCAAGCCCCAGGGCCCTGTGTAGGTGCGTAGAACCACAAGGCGCAGAATAACTCCACACAGGCAGAATGTCTTTCAGGGTTTTTACTCACTTCAGGTGGCAGGGTGAGTAACCCGGGCGTAGCTGGGATGAACCAGGCGGGAACCAGGTATCCTTCAGGCTGACTTCTGATGGTGACTACCAACTCGCCTTCCTTAGCCCTTGGTGGTTTGGGGTGACCCCGACTTTAGTCCCTATGGGGGTCACCCAGGGAAGTTGCTGAAGCCTCACTCCCCTTCGTTTGCCGTTTGCTTGTGGCCTGGACCAGCTCACTCCAGCTGCTTGCCTCCTGTGAGCTATGGGCCCTAACTGTGGCTACGTGGCTGCGGCTTTTGTGGTGTTGTGGTGTGGGCTTTGAGGGCCCCACACCGGCAGGTTTAGCAGGGAAAGGTGGATCTATCCCCACTCCGGGATCTGCCGCCCGTTTGGGCCTGGTTCTCCCTAGCAGTCTCCTTACTTCCCACTCTGTGCTCTCTCTCTCTAGCTGGAGATGGGTTTCGGGTAGCACTCCTAGGTGACCGTTCTCCCCCGTCGGTAGCCACTGCGCGGACGCTGTCAGACTACAGCAGCCCAGGGGAAGGGGTCAGCTCTCCTCGGAGCTCCCTGGACTCTGCTCTGAACCGGCTCACATCTGGGACCTTCACTGCTGCTCCTGTCAGAGCTTCACTTTCCTGCTCCTCACTCCTCCACACTCTGCTGCAGACCGTTTACTCCTCCTTCTCCTTTCCCTTTTGTGCCTGCCTACGCCACCTAGCAACCAGACTCTCTTACCACACCCCTTGAGAGGAGATGGAGGCTTTTGGCCCCCCCCACTATTCCAGTGGAGGCGAAGGCTTTTCCCCCTCCTGGGATCCCCAGGGGTCCTCTCATAGGTACATGTGTGAGACCTGATCACTATGCGCCTGTGTAGTCACACCTTGGTCAGCCTTCTGGATTACCTGTTTGTACTGTCCCCAGCATGGGTGCAGTACTCAGTGGTGCCTGACCAGGTCAGGGGCGCCACACATCCAATAAGATACAAAAATGGCCAATGATAGCAGAAGAGCACTGGACTTTATTAAAGACCTGAAGACTAGCCAGAGGGAAGATCATCAGTTCATCTTTAAGAGGCCCTGAGCTTAAAAAATGGAGAAACACCTCAACATCCCTGTGGATAACCCTTGACAAAATCCCTATGCTCAATTAAAGATTTAGGCTCATCTCAAAAAACTTGAATGGCTAACACACCCTAATGTAGACGTGGACATAGTTGAATTTGTGAAATGCTCAATTGTACAAATGAAGATGGATAAACCTGAAGGATTTCATGTATAGAAGTGCTTACTGTGAGTTTATTCTCTCCTTATTTAATAATATGAACAGGGTTGTAGATTTTGTGTCTCTGTTGTCCAGACCAAACTGGCTGCCGAATCTGTCAATTGGCTACTGCAAGTAGAAGAGCTGATTGGATAAATTCTTGGATGGCTGTTGAGGTCATGCCACTCTCTAATGCTAAACTTAAAACTGGTTGATTGTTGATATTGAGGTGGAACTGGATGAGTGAAAGGGGTTTTTTTGCATTAAAATGTTTATCTTTGATAAATAAATAACTAATTTCAGTACTCAAAGCCTACTAAATCACTTAATCCAGCCAAAACACCTGCTTTCTCAATTTCTGTGCAAAAAGGCATGTGAACTTTTTTTATCTCGCTTGACGTTGACTGCCTACATTGAGTATGAAGCCACTTGACCTGCCCTGTAGTCATTTTGCAAGGTATTCGATGTTCACTTGCCAAGCCATTAGACAAATCTGCTTCTGCTCATTGGCAACTGCAATTTGACATGTCCCAAAAGGGGATGTCATTGATGACATCTTGTGGGTATCTAACCACATGGGTCAATGTTTATCACTGTGATTAGACTACATTGCACGACTATGCTAATTTTAGGCATCACTTCTCATGTTGATTCCCCCAGTGTCAATGACTATCAGTCAACACTGACCCGCCACTGTTCGCACTGCTCACACTAACCTCTCTGATGGGGGATGCTCTCTGGTCCCTCGAATCCTCCACGATGTTAAACTGCAATCTGGACCCGGTCAACTTTACTTCCTCCTGCCCATTGCTTATGACTTGACTCACTTCTTCTTTTCAACTCAACTCCCCTAAGCCAGGAAGTACTCAACCTTATATCCCCTTCACTGTGGGCCGGCTTCTTTAGTTAACCCTCTGATCCCGGTCACGATAGACTTTCCTTTCCAACTAGGAAACACAGGACTGGTGACATCTAATGGTAGCTGGTACTGTTCCCATAGCCACACACACATGGGGAACTTAAACATGTTACTGGCACTACTAGAGATGAGTGACCCCAAGGTTTCGTGTTCGGACTTTTATAAAAAAAAAATTGAGTTTGGGTTCAGAGTTTGGGTGCTTAACGTATGAACTTCACTTGCATGAACATCGCTGTGCTCAGGTACGCTTGTTGCTCAGCCCAGTGCGAGCCACTTGTAGTGTTTGATCGGCTTGCACTGGGGGTAACAACACCATCATCAGATCAAGTGTGCACAAAAAAATGGAAAATCCCTGCTTACCTGCCCCCTGAAGTGATCTGTTTATGGCTGGCTGCATGTGGGTGAAGACCCGAACTACCCAATGAGTGACTTCAACTGAGGTTGAGGTCAAGTTCGGGTCCAAACCAAACTTATTTTAAGGTTTGGCAGACCCCGCTGAATTGACCTTCAACGGGTCCGCTCATCTCCAGTCACTACAAATATACATACACAGTATACATTCTTATAAAAACAATGACATCTTCAGGGGGTTGCAGGTCACAGGTCACTCTCCTACGGAGGCATGGACATTGCAGAGGACAAATTGAACAGGCGTTTGGCATGTAAAACCAACACAGTCTCTTTAAAGCATGTTAAATGTTTTTGGGAAAACTAGTAAAGTACCCTTTGTGCAAGAAGAGAAGACCATACCCCAAGTGAACAGGTGTTATGAGAGAACTTTTTTCATAGGTGTTCCCCTCAGAGATTTTTTGCCAGATAGTGAGAGATCCAGACAATGCCTCAGAGAGGTGGCAACAGAAGACTCTGAGGATCCAATAGGACACAAAACCTTGAATTTTGATTGAGGCCCATGGGAGAGCATGTAAAACATTTACATCTTTCCTGGGAAGGCTGGTAGAGAAATATTTTGGTCTTAAATGTAATATGTCAGTAGGATCATTCCTGCTAAACTGTTTATATGAGCATGTAGATATAGAAAGTTGAATAAAAAGATACTTTGATATCTTCAATATGATGTCTTATTCTTGAGTAGAGATGAGCAGTCCCGTTGAAGTTTGGATTTGGCGGGTTCAACTGGACTTTAGATAACGTTTTGTTCAGGATCCGGACTTCACCTGAACCTTATTGGAACTCACTGACTGGGCAGTTCAGCTCTCTGCCCACATACAGCCAGCCATACACTGAGCACTTCCGGGGAGTCCAATTATCCATTCACACTGACTTTACCCCCAGTGCGAGCCATTCGAATAACTACAAGTGGCTTACTCTAGGCCAAGCACTAAGCGTACCCGAGCACAGTGATGCTCACTTCAGTGGCTAGTGTACGTAAAGCACCTGTAGTCCAAACTCAAACACTGATTATTTTGTAAAGTCTGTGTTCAGTAAGAACACTGAACTTTACTGTTCGGCTACGCTTATCTATATTACTGAGAAATCTATTATTTTCTTAATATGTAAATGAGCTGTTAAGTTCTTTGGACCAGACACAGATCTCTGAGAATCTGGTGACAAAAAAAATCACCAGCCCCTACCATTGGCAGCTTTCAGAGCAGGTCTCCTGATGACAGCTCTCACTGAGCTGTGTGATTGTTTAAATGCCATTATCTCTATCTGCAAATGTGGTAATAACAGTATAGACTCCAGAACAAACCACTGAATTTGGTACTGCAAAGTTTGGGCTGAGCTTTATATATATATATTAAAATACAGCTCTGCTATTCATTAGAATTGTCAGTCAAACAGGTGAACCTGTCCTGCCAGAAACCAGGAGACTGCAGAGATGCAAGCTGCTCAATAGACTCAGGGTCGGTCTGGCCCAGTGGGGTAGCGGGGAATCCCCCGGTAGGCCACGGGCCCTCAGTGAGCCCCTGTGCCTTACATAGTGCGGGGCAGTGTATAGCGCCGTGGGGCCGCCGATTTTCGGGGCCAGTGTTATGTGCGGCAGACTGGGCAGGGCCCCCATGCACTGCTGGGCCCCCCCTCCCATGCTCTGAGGGCCCCCAGCCTTTCAATCACAAACTGCAGTGATAGCACAATTTCCGTACTATCGCTGCAGTTTACACGGCTGCAGAAGGACCTGTGGTGACATCACAGTCATGTGATATCACCATAGGTCTTGCACTGCGGAAGTCCCAGACTTGTCCTGGAGACCGCGCCGCTATTCAAATGTACGCGCATCTTTCAGACGCACGTAAATCTGAACAGTGCGGCCGGTGTCAGGACTGAAGCAGAGGAGCTGCTCAGCCCCGCACCGACACAGCGGCAGTCATCACACTGCCGCTGGAGAAGCAGAGAAGAGGACGCGCAGGGCTGCACAGAAGAGGTAAGCGCTCAGGAGGAGCCGAAGAAAAAAATATATATATTCTCACCTCTCCTCCTTATTCCCGCAGTGCCTCCAGCTGCTTCTTCCAGACCGCAGGACATAGACCCCTCAGTGATCCTGTCCTCTGCACGGAGCAGTCGCTGCAGGTGATTTCATGGCTTTACTGCAGTTAAATACTTTACGGTGCCGCAAAGCATTTAACGACAGTAAAGCCATGATGGCATCCTGCGGCGGCGGCTCTGTGCAGAGAACGGGATCACCGAGGGGTCTATGAGCCTGTGGACTGATAAGGTAAGGACCCCACAGGAACAGAGGACAGGTGAGAATAACGTGTGTGTGTGTGTGTGTGTGTGAACAATGGCATAATAGGGGACAGGAAGGGGGGCCCATTCATACACTGCACAAGGATGGGGGGGCATTCATACACTGCACAAGGCTGGGCGGGCCCATTCATACACAGCACAAGGCTGGGAGGCCCATTCATACACTGCACAAGGCTGGGGGCCCATTCATACACTGTACAAGGCTGGGGGGCCCATTCATACACTGCACAAGGATGGGGGGCCCATTCATACACTGCACAAGGATGGGGGACCCATTCATACACTGCACAAGGCGGGGGGGCCTATTCATACACTGCACAACGCTGGGGTTCCCATTCATACAGAGCACAAGGCTGGGGGGCCCATTCATACAGAGCACAAGGCTGGGGGGCCCATTCATACAGAGCACAAGGCTGGGGGGCCAATTCATACAGAGCACAAGGCTGGGGGACCCATTCATACAGAGCACAAGGCTGGGGGACCCATTCATACAGAGCACAAGGCTGGGAGACCCATTGATACAGAGAACAAGGCTGGGGGGCCCATTCATACAGAGCACAAGGCTGGGGGGCCCATTCATACACAGCACAAGGTTGGGAGGCCCATTTATACACAGCGCAAGGCTGGGGGGCCCATTCATACATGGCACAAGGATGGGGGGGGCCGTAGCTACACGGCACAAGGATGGGGGGGCCCCGTTGCTACACGGCACAATGATGGGGGGCCCGTTGCTACATGGCACAAGGATGGGGGGCCCGTTGCTACATGGCACAAGGATGTGCACATTACTACAAGGGGGCACATTACATTTTATTAGGGTCTATTTTTAATTTTGACATTTACCAGTAGCTGCTGCATTTTCCACACTTATACTTGAGCCAATAATTTTTCATTTTTTTGTGGTTATATTAGGGGCCTCGGCTTATACTCGAGTATATACGGTAATTTGAGATGAGGGGGCCTTGTTTGGGTAGGAGCGGTATTACTTTACAAGTGAGATTATGGGGTAGTGGGGGACTTTATGGGGAAATGAGGGTCATTATGAGGCAATTAGGAAGGGAATTGTGAAAGGCAGCATAGTATACTGAGGAGCGGGGGGAATTTATGCCGAGAGATATTATAGAAAGGGCAAGTTTTGGGGGTACATTATGGAAAGGGGCACATTGTGGCCCTATTTTGGAGAGGAGCAGTGTGGGGGGATATTTTGTGCAGAAAGCAATTAACAACCCTTCTGATTCCACTTGTTTCCTGAGCTATTATTAAATAAAAGAGGCCAGGATGAGGGACACACATTATTGGTTTATGGTGGCACGTGGGGCATAATTACTGTAGGGGCAAATTAGGGGGCATTATTACTGATGAAATATAGGTTCATTTTGAGGATACTGTCTCCAATGAGGGAACAAATTTCTGATGTAGTGTAGAAATTGGGGAAACAGTGTGGAATGTGCCCTGGGAGTGATCAGCTATTGGTCACTGTGTGTTATTTTCTGCAGAGGCATGTTCTGGCTGGAAGAAGTGATGATGGTCAGTGCTGGATAAAGAGGAAAAGTGAACATGAATAACCTCAGCTAGAGATGTCACTGGTAAGTCTGTGTTACATGTACACACACACTGTATACTATATACAGAGCTCCTGTGTATAAATGTCACTGGTGATCACTGTATTACCTATATACAGATTTCCTGTTTATAAATTCATCTGTGATTATTGTATTACCTGTACACTGAAACTATATACAGAGATCCTGTGTAGAATGGCACTGATGGTAATATTAATGTTATTAGTATTGTGGTTTTTATTCATGATCATTTCTTGTTGTAGTCGTCACTGTGTAGTAGTAATATGTGGTCTTGTCATGGTTTGGTGGTATTTGTTTCTTGTATGTAGTATTATTTGGCAGTCCGGTCATAGTGTTATGGTATTTGTCCCTTGTATGTGGTAATATTTGTTTACTATGTGGTCTAATTATGGTGTGGCGGTATTACTCTCTTGTATGTGGTTGTGTTTGAGCACTATGTATTAGTAATATGTTATCTGGTCATGGTATGGCGGTATTTCTCTCTTGTAAGTGATTGTATTCAGTCCCTATGTGGTGGTAATATGTTGTCTGGTCATGGTATTTATCCCTTGTATGTGGTTGTATTTTGCCACTATGTGGTGGTAATATGTTGTCTGGTCACGGTGTGGCGGTATTTCCCCCTTGTATGTGGTATTATTGGTCTTGGTATAGTGGATTGTGCTGTGTCTGGAGGTCACTTTTTCTCTATCAATATGGGGAAAATTCTTTATTTCCAATAGTTTAAATATTTGACTGTTTAACCCCTCGCTGTCCTGTGACTATTGCACTGCAGCAAATATGCACTTACAGAGGTTCTCCAGTGAAAACGAGTAATCTCCTTTACTAAGGCCACGTGAACACAGTATTTGGGGAGTTTTTTACCTCAGTATTTGAAGTCCAAACCAGGAATTGTAAAATCAGTAAAATGAGAGGAAAAGTATAATAGAAAGACGGGCGCCGCTTCTGCATTTTTCACCCACTACTGATTTTGGCTACAAATACTGATGTAAGACACTGACCAAATACTGACAGTGTGAACGTGGCCTAAGCATGTGATAACTTATTCATCAGTGGGTTGTGATTGCTGAGACCCGAACTGATCGGCAAAATGTGCAACTTCTATCCTCCATTTCACTGGAGCTGATGTCCGACTCGACCCCTGATCCATTAATTCCCTCAGTGGCTGTGAGCGCTGTGCTTGTTTTTATCTGACCGCCCCATTTGGATGAATGGAGCTGCGGTCACACATCCCACCGGCCGCCGCTACATTGTATAATGGACATATAAGTACCCTGTCAGGGATAAAAGTTCCTCATTCTTCTTATCGGTGCGGTTTCCACTGGTCTGGTTCCACTGATCAATAAGTTATCACCAACCAAACCTGTGGATCCTGTGGATCGGTGATAACTTGTCACCAAAGATCCCCCTTACTGCAATCTACTGTAATTGTACATTTGTCATTGTGTGTGCACAGGAGATGTGCAGGAGCCGCCTGTGCTTTACAGTCAGCGCTCCACAATAATGGGGATAGTGGCTAATAGATATTTGCATGTAGCTGTAGGGTGGGCCCCTAGAGTTATTTCCCCTGGTGGGCCCCAGACACCCCAGTCTAACCCTGAATAGACTCCTATTTATAAAAAAACAGATCCAGGTTAGTATTTAAACGTTAGTGAGGTTATTAATTAAAAACATGCACAGAAGGGCTGAAAATTAGGTAACACTAAAAATATGACCGTCAGCAGCTCACTATGCCTTATGCTTCTAATACCGCAGGACAGAAAGAAAACAGATTTACATTCTGAAGTGAAATATTTCTACGTTTTCTTTGGAAATATAAATAGTAGGTTAGAGTCTGTAGATCATTTAAACAATATTAATGTTTATCTGTTTACATTTTAAATTGGTGGCATAACGGGGTACTGTATATCAACCCCATAATCTTTCTCTTCTGTGTAAATAAATTCTGCATAAGTAAGGGAAGTATTAAACATTGATCTAGAAAAGTTGGCGTTAGTTTTGAACAATATCTTGTGTGTTTTACTTTTCGTAAATTTAAAATGTGTTGTGTTAATCTACAAGTGCTTTTCAATAAATTAGAATATCATCAAAAAGTTAATTTTTTTCAGTTAATCAATACAAAAAAGGAAACGCATATATTATATAGCGTCATTACACACAGAATGATCTATTTCAAGTGTTTATTTCTGTTAATGTTGATGGTTGTCGGCTTTGAGGCAATGAAAAACGAAATGACAGTATCTCAGAAAATTAGGATAATTAACAGAAAACACCTGCAAAGGCTTTCTAAGCATTTAAAATGGTCCCTTAGTATGGTTTAGTAGGTTACACAATCATAAGGAAGACTGCTGACTTGACAGATGTCCAGAAAGCAGTCATTGACCCACTCCACAAGGAGGGTAAGTCACAAAAAAACATTGCTAAAGAAGCTGGCTGTTCACAAAGTGCTGTATCCAAACATATTAATGGAAAGTTGAGTGGAAGGAAAAAGTGTGGCAGAAAAAGGTGTACAAGCATCCATGATAACCACAGCCTTGATAGGAATGTTAAGAAAAGGCCATTCAAAGATTTGGGGGAGATTCACAAGGAGCGGACTGCTGCTCAAGTCAGTGCTTCAAGAGCCACCACACACAGACATATCCAGGACATGGGCTACAACCATCGCATTCCTTGTGTCAAGCCACTCATGACCAATAGACAGTGCAAGAAGCGTCTTACCTGGGCCAGTGAGGAAAAGAACTGGACTGTTGCTCAGTGGTCCAAGGTGTTTTCAGATTAAAGAAAATTTTGCATTTTATTTGGAAATCAGGGTCCCAGAGTCTGGAGGAAGAGTGGAGAGGCCCCAATCCAAGCTGCTTGAGGTCTAGTGGGAAGTATCCACAATCAGTGATGGTTTGGGGAGCCATGTCATCTGCTGGTGTAGGTCCACTGTGTTTTATCAACATAAAAGTCAGCTCAGCAGTCTACCACAGAATTTTAGAGTACTTCATGCTTCCCTCTGCCGACAAGCTTTTTGGAGCTGGGAATTTCATTTTCCAGCAGGACTGGGCACCTATCCACACTGCCAAAAGTACTAATACCTGCTTTAATAACCACAGTATAACTGTGCTTGATTGGCCAGCAAACTCAGATGACCTAAACCCCATAGAGAATCTATGGAGTCCTGTCAAGAGGAAGATGAGAGACACCAGACCCAACAATGCAGATGAGCTGAAGGCTGAAATCAAAGCAACCTGGGCTTCCATAACACCTAAGCAGTGCCACAGGCTGATCGCCTCCATGCCACGCCGCATTGATGCAGTAACTCATGCAAAAGAAGCCCGACCAAGTATTAAGTGCACTTATTGTACAGACTTTCCAGTAGGCCAACATTTCTGAAGTAAAAATATTTTTTTCAGTTGGTCTTATAAAATATTCTAATTTTCTGAGATAATTACTTTTGGGTTTTCACTGGCTGTAAGCCATAATCATCAACATTAACAGAGATAAACACTTGAAATATATCACCCTGGTTGTAATGACTTTATATAATATATGTGTTTCCCTTTTTGTATTGAATAGCTGAAAATAAATAACTTTTTGATGATATTCTAATTTATTGAGAAGCACTTGTTCATGTTTATCACTTATATTTTTTCCATGAATCAGTAGTGGTTATTTAATCTCTGTAGTAAAGAAAAAAAATCTCATTTTTACTTACTATGTGACTCTTTTCCCTGTAGCTGGGTATTGAACTTCTCAAATGCTCTGTAAGCACTAAAAAATAATGTCAGATATTGGGTAAGAAAGTCCAAGGAGCTTTCAGTCTAAAAGAGAACCTGTCAGGTGCAATTTGCACCCCGAACCACGAGCAGTTCTGAGTGCATATTTCTAATCCCTGCCTAACCGTCCCTGTATACACTAGCATAGATAAAGGGATTTTTAGAAAAAGATAGAGGGCATTATATCCCCCAATTAGTTTGTCCACTTAGCATGCTAGTACGCCCACAGGGGCGTATTAACATGCTAGTCAATACAGTATCATCACCGTGTTCACTGTGACCGCTCTTCTGAAGGCCCAGCATAGCTAGTCATGCACAGTAGACCTCTCTGAAGACGGGACGCGTTCACCCGGCTTCATACTGCGCATGACCGGAAATGCCCGTTATTCAGAAGTGCGGTCACCACGAACACAGGTACACTCATCACCACTGGTGTTGCTGCATTGAATACCATGTTAATACGCTCCTGTGGGCGTGCTAACATGCTGCTAAGAGGGCGGACTAGTCGGGGGATATAACGCCCTTGGGACTAGTCCCCGCGATCATTAGCATAAGATAAAAGATCTTTAGAAATACCTTTTCTAAAGATCTCTTTATCTATCCTAGTATATACATGGATGGTTAGGCAGGTATTAGAACTATGCACCCAGAACTGCTCGTGGCTCTTTGTGCATATTGCACCTGACAGGTTCCCTTTAAGGAAGGAGCAGAGTATACAGTGCAGAGTTTTCAGAATGATTTAGAAAAGGAAAAAAATAACACATCGAATGTTTCCATAAAGCTTAATAATGTATTTGCCAACAAAAGTTTTCGATTCTATAAATGGAAAGGCAATCATAACATAATCACTTTTCTTGTTGACAGCTTTGTTATTATTGCCAACAATAAATCTTTTAGCCCCTTTTCTAGCAGGAATGCCAGCGCAATTCATACTTACTAAAATGATCCTTCATTGTCGAGCTCCAAAGTCTAAAAATTAATTATGTAAATTTATACCGTAAACATTTGTACTCCAATATTTGATTTAATCTTTCATTTACTCATATTATATATAATGCAACATATGCTAAATATTCTTATAAAAATATCCAGTCATTTAACTAAATAGTTTGTTTGGAACAAGCAGATAAAAAAACAATGAAACTGATGACAGATATGACGTTTAATATTTAAAATCTTGCCCTGTTCCTTACGAAATTGATTGCAAAAAATATGATGCCAGATATATATCTTTGATACGTGTACATTACAGCCTCAGTCACACAGAGCTGATGAGTTTGGGGTATATGCAGAGGTTATATGGGATTGGAAATGCACTGCTATATTCTAACAGAGACAGAACCAGTAGTGATGAGCGAACTGCTTGGTGCTCGGTACTCGTAAAGAGCATTTTGATGCTCGGGTGCTCAGTACTTGTTTACAGAGTATAATGGAAGTCAATGGGGAACTCAAGTATTTTTCCGGGAAATCTTCTGGAAAAATGCTCAAGTTCCCCATTGATTTTCATTATACTCACTAAATGAGTAACGAGCCCCTGAGTATTAAAATGTTCTTTACGAGTACCGAGCACCAAGCAGTTTGCTGATCACTACTCCTGACGCTCGAAAGAGCTGTGCTACAGTTCTGCACTTGGTGAGGAAGAGTGAAACTACACATTCTCCATTTTCATTCTCCAGGTCATTGAGGGCCCCAGTAGTCAAACTCTCACCGATCATGATCATAAAGTAATAACGTATTGTTGAATAGGTTAAACAGCAGCAATCAGACAAGTGATTTTTTCATGAATCGAATCTGCATGTTAAAAAAATCACAGCATGCCTTAATATCTTCCATAAATTTGATGAAACTCTCCCATTCAAGCTTATCGGTGTGACGAAAAAAAACTGGACACCATATGGAGCCATACCAATGAATCAATTTTTCTTAGGTATACATTTCAATTGTTTAATATAGGAAACTGTAAGTGTTCTTGTAAATTATATAACTGCTGCTGTAAAAAAAATGAATTACATGACAAGTGAGAAAAAAAATCTAGATTTTTGGATGAAACTTTGACGATTTTTCTATACGTTCATGAGAACTTGATCTTAGAATAAGAAAATGTCCTGCAGGATGAACTTATTTTTCATGTTCTGAAAACTGTCACAAAACAGAACACAAACAGACAGAATATCAATTAATGAGGCCCCTCTGCTTTGTTTGCATATCTGATGCTAATGGACACTTTTGCACATGAATTCTGCTTGTTCTTCTAAACAAAAAATAAAACGGAACATACGGAAATGTGAACTTAGCCTTAATTTCATTACATCAGTATTTCTTTAAAATAAAATACATGTGCTTAGGGTATAAGAGCTTGAAATATTACGTTAGTCTAGTAGAAGGGACTCCGATAGTGTTAACGGTCCTCAGGTTAAGGCGGTGTAAAATTCTTGTATTGCTCCAGGCGCTGGTGTGGCGCCCCTGAGGCTTCAGTCGCCACAGAGGTACTGCACCTCAGCCAGAGGTGTGGTGCTCCATCCTGGGTAAGGAAGAAATGCTCATCCACTGGTATGCACACAAAACACACAACACTCTAAATTAGCAGCTCCCCACCGGGCCAGGGTTAGGGCTTGGTGCCATTAATGCTATGTATAGTCACCACTGATTATGGTACCTCCTTCCCCCTAATCCAACCAAGTCTGGGGGTGGAGTCTAGTTAGGGAGGGGACACTGTAGTGTCAGGGAGTCGAGAAGGAGCAGTGGAGGAGCGAAGACCTGTGGTCTGGAGCTCGTGCAGCTCAACCTAGGCACAAGACAGAAGGGGTCCTAGAGCCCACGGGAAGTGTGCCACACACCTGTGGTCTCGTTCCACATATGACATATTGGAGTGGAGGGACTTGGCCGCAGAACAGGGACTGGTCCCTGAGCTAAAGAAGAAGAACCAACATGCTCCGCTAGTAAAACCAGAGGCTAAAGACACATCTAGTACCAAAGCCAACTCCGCACCCGAATCTACTGGAAGGTAACCATTGAGGACCAGGGGACAGAGCTTCAAGCCACCCCGTAAGGTCCGCGGACACCGGCTCAGGGCACTGTGTGCGTAGGTGTGGGACAGGCAGGTGAGAAGTCAGCGCAGGAAGACGACCAGGGAAGGAACACTAGAAGGGTGCACCGGTCTTGACCTCCGAACTACCCAGGATCGACAGGAGCCCATAGCAGTGGAACCCAGCACTCCAAAGGTGGTCACTCACTAGTCGTGTTGCGTTGGAACCTGCCACAGTGAGTAAAAACCTTGACACTGCATCCCTGTGTTGCTCCATTATTTGCCTGCACCTCCGGACCTGCACCCCCGCCATCACCCACTACTACTCCCATCCTCCCTGGGGCCCACCTCTACCTGTGGAGAGCTATACCAACCAAGCTCTGTCACCATCTGCCCCAGAGGCCCCTTCCCACAGCGGCGGCACCTATCTTGCTGCATACCACAGGTGGCATCACGGAACCAGGCCTTGCCATCACCGCAGCATCCCTGAAACAGAACCGCAGCCCGGTAATGAGTGCCCCATGGCCCCGATGCGAGTGTGTCACTGAAAACCCATAATATACCCCTGACAGCTATGCTGGGACCATGAGAGCAGACGCAGCTCTTTGTTTTCGGTTTGTATGTTGTACTGAGTATAAGTCTCCATCTTCTGCTGCCTCCATTGTTACGTATCCACATGCCACCAATTATTCTCTAGAATTAGAGGGTCATGCCTGTGACTTGCACGGCTTATTCATTGCGGGCATTGCTCTGCTTCCTCCAGTGTCTGTCCTTCCACTGAGCTGCCATTTTCACCACTCCCAGCATTACTGCATTCTGCTGTTGCTGGAGAGGTCTCAGTCGGCTATAGGAAAGTGGGACCAGACTCTACAGGAATTTAACCACCTGTGTTCTGCTTCTCTGGCAAATCCCCTGCCTGCAATGGGTATATTAGTCAGCTCCTCCATCCATGTTTGGCCTGATCTTCGATCTTTGTCTGGTCACCTCCAGTGAATACCAGGTAGTCTCTTAGTTACGCCCCTCCAGGGTAAACATAGCCAGTGGTTCAGTGCGTCAGTGGGTCCACACCCACTCGGTATCACAGAGTGAATAGAGATGATCACAAACAACATGGGAATTTGGAAATTACTTGCCTATTGCTATTAAATGGCTGTAATACTTTTTGGCACTTATTAGCAAGAAGCAGAGACATAAATTATCTACAAAGGAATCTGCCATAAACACAATTACAACAGGAATTTTAGTTTTGTTTTTTTTCCTAGAGTTTCTCTTTAAATAGAGTAAACCCTACAGGGAAAAGCATTATATGTGGTCACAAATATCAGTCAACACGTTGGCTGTTTCTCTGTTTCTACATACTCTACATGGCTGTTGCTCATCTATGTTTTTGGGTTGATTTTTTACTACAGACCTATATTTATGTTTGATATCTTCTGTATCAATAAATTAGCAGAGTTCAGGCATCATTACATAGGGCTAATCTTTAACAGATGGGTTTATATTGCTATGGATTTGTTTGACACTTGGAATACTCCACGTGCTTTTCCTTTTGATACACTATTTACTTTATAGCATGCGATGTAGGAAACCCATGCTATGTACATGACCTTCTTCACTTTCCTACATTATTGCTATAGATTATTTGATATCAGCACACATATTACACATTTGTTTTCGTGTGTTTTTAATGAAATTCCTACATCTGCTTCCACCCACAGAGCTCTCCAGAGACGTCTACAGAGAGTTCCCTTCTTAGAACTCCTGTAGTGTGAATACACTGACTCTGTGTGATTATGTAATGAAACAGTCCATGGCCGCCACTAATAACATTACAACAGATATTTCGCACAAGAAACCATGGGGAGATTTATGAAGCCGGGTGAATTACAGAATATCTGGTTGTTTAGGCAATGTTTTATCTCATGTTTGTGTTCATATGAGCAGAGAATATGTCATTTGCATCCCTTATGATCTCATCAATTTTATCTGTTCTGCCGCTCCTCCACTATTCCTATGGGAAATGTATGAATAAATGGAACCCTGCATGTTACTATTCTCCTCATAGATTCACCATTTCCCTACTTAGGGTACGGTTCCACTTGCGTATAGCTTCTGATGCGAGAACATCGGAGGCGATATGCTAATGACCCTCTGCTGTAAAAGTCAACAGAGAGTCATGCGACTGTGATGCGCTATTGCGATCAGATCACAGCTGTGGAGAAAAGGGAGCACTTTCTCCACATCTCCTCTGCTGCCTATCTCTGTCTCCATCACACTGCAGTTGGATGACATGCGAATGCATTGTGATGTTTCACATGCTCCCATAGACTTGTATGAGAGCGCGTGAGCTAAGAGTCGCTGCCAAACGCAGAGTGCTGTGATTCATTTATCAGGCCAATATATCAAGAGAAATCATTTGCAGAGGGACACTGCCCCATAGTTTTACACTGGTATGAGTGCAGTCCTATGTTTTATTGGATTGCACTCGTCCGTGCTAAAAGCAAGTGGAACTGTACTAGAGATGAGCGAACCGGTCGCGGTTCGGCTCGAGGTCGGTTCGCCGAACGGAGGTCCCGTTCGAGTTCGGTTCGTCGAACATTCACATTCACAAACACATGGGAAAGTGACAAGAACAAATTCTCATGCGAAAACAAAAGAGCGTAACGAGGAAAAAGAGGACGAGACACAGATATAGGCATGGCACGCCCTTCTAAAATCATGTAAAACACCGCAAGGTGACTCCAAGCGGAGTCTCCCTTTTTTCCAAAAATTGGGCCCCACACACACCCACCCATTCAGTGGCAGCACTTGTGCCCTAGTTGTACACTTTACAGATAGATTTGCATCAAGCACATTCAAAAATACGCCATTCTTAACTGTCCCCAGGATGACACCGGGGTAGGTAGCAAAGTCTTTGCTGAACCATGACTTGTTCATCTTGGCTCCTTTTAAAAAACAATGTAAGCAAGGGTTACTCCAAGCGGAGTCTCCCTTTTTTCCAAAAATTGTGCCCCACACACACCCACCCATTCAGTGGCAGCACTTGTGCCCTAGTTGTACACTTCACAGCTAGATTTGCATCAAGCACATTCAAAAATACGCCATACTTAACCGTCCCCAGGATGACTCCGGGGTAGGTAGCAAAGTCTTTCCTGATCCCAGCTCTGTTCAGCTTGGATCATTTTTAAAAAACACAGCAAGCAAGGGTTACTCCAAGCGGAGTCTCCCTTTTTTTTCCAAAAATTGTGCCCCACACACACCCACCCATTCAGTGGCAGCACTTGTGCCCTAGTTGTACACTTTACAGATAGATTTGCATCAAGCACATTCAAAAATACGCCATTCTTAACTGTCCCCAGGATGACACCGGGGTAGGTAGCAAAGTCTTTCCTGATCCCAGCTCTGTTCATCTTGGATCATTTTTAAAAACAATGTAAGTAAGGGTTACTCCAAGCGGAGTCTCCCTTTTTTCCAAAAATTGGGCCACACTGACACCCCATCAGTTGCAGCACTTGTGCCCTAGTTGCAAACAGGATGTTTTGATTTGCATCAAGCACATTCAAAAATACGCCATTCTTAACCGTCCCCAGGATGACACCGGGGTAGGTAGCAAAGTCTTTGCTGAACCATGACTTGTTCATCTTGGCTCCTTTTAAAAACAATGTAAGCAAGGGTTACTCCAAGCGGAGTCTCCCTTTTTTCAAAAAATTGGGCCACACAGACACCCCATCAGTGGCAGCACTTGTGCCCTAGTTGCAAACAGGATGTTTTGATTTGCATCAAGCACATTCAAAAATACGCCATAATTAACTGTCCCCAGGATGACACCGGGGTAGGTAGCAAAGTCTTTCCTGATCCCAGCTCTGTTCATCTTGGATCATTTTTAAAAAACACAGCAAGCAAGGGTTACTCCAAGCGGAGTCTCCCTTTTTTTTCCAAAAATTGTGCCCCACACACACCCACCCATTCAGTGGCAGCACTTGTGCCCTAGCTGCAAACAGGATGTTTTGATTTGCATCAAGCACATTCCAAATCCACAAGCATTTACTCTCCCCAGGATGACACAGGGGTAGTAAATTCCTTGTGGATCCATGACTTGTTTATTTTGATGAACGTTAGTCTGTCCACATTGTCACTGGACAGACGCGTGCGCTTATCTTTCAGCACACACCCAGCAGCACTGAAGACACGTTCAGAGACAACGCTGGCAGCTGGACATGACAAAATCTCCAAGGCGTAAGTGGAGAGCTCTGGCTATTTTTCAAGATTTGAAGCCCAAAATGAGCAAGGCTCCATTTGCAAAGTCATGGCATGGATGTTCATTTGGAGATACTCCTGTATCATCCTCTCCAGCCGTTGACTATGTGTTAGACTTGTTGTCTCTGTTGGCCTTGCAAAGGAGGGTCTAAAAAAATTATGAAAAGATTCCATAAAATTGCTGTTACCAGCACCAGATACAGTCCTACTGGTACGGGTAGACTGTTGAAGATGACGAGACAGTCCCATGTTTGTCAAGTTACAACTGGGAGATTCACTCCCTGCACCTGCACAGTTGTTTGGTGGAAAAGCCGAGCTAAGATCGAGTAACAGCTTCTGCTGATACTCCTGCATACGTGCGTCCCTTTCTATGGCTGGAATTATGTCACAAAATTTGGACTTGTACCGGGGATCTAATAGTCTGGCAAGCCAGTAGTCATCATCACTTCTAATTTTGACAATACGAGGGTCATGTTGGAGGTAGTGCAGCAAGAAAGCACTCATGTGTCTTGCGCAGCCATGTGGACCAAGTCCACGCTGTGTTTGTGGCATAGAGGTGCTAACCGTTCTTTCTTCCTCTGACATCTCCCCCCAACCTCTTTCAACTGAAATTTGACCAAGGTCTCCCTCATCCGCTGAGTCTTCCATGTCCATGGACAGTTCGTCCTCCATTTCTTCATGTTCTCCTGCACCTTCCTCAACATTTCGCCTGCTACCATGCGCCCTTGTTGATCCCTGTCCCCCATGGTCCCATGCCTGCTGCGTTGGTGATGATGAACGTCTGGACCTTGGAGATGTTGTTATGTCTTGCGCATATGAATCCTCCTGTAGTTCCTCCCCTTCCTGTTGTCCCACCCCCTGACTCCGAATAGTGTTTAGCGTGTGATCCAGCATGTAAATGACTGGAATTGTCATGCTGATAATGGCATTGTCAGCGCTAAACATATTCGTCGCCATGTCGAAACTGTGCAGAAGGGTGCATAGGTCCTTGATCTGAGACCACTCCATCAGGGTGATCTGCCCCACCTCTGCATCTCGTTGGCCCAGGCTATACGTCATGATGTATTGCACCAGGGCTCGGCGGTGCTGCCACAGTCGCTGTAACATGTGGAGAGTCGAATTCCAGCGTGTCGGCACATCGCATTTCAGGCGATGAACCGGCAGGCCGAAAGACTTCTGGAGCGATGCAAGTCGCTCAGCTGCGGCGCTTGAACGGCGGAAGTGAGCAGACAGTTTTCGTGCCCTGGTCAGAAGGCCATCTAGGCCGGGATAGTGTGTTAAAAATTGCTGGACAACAAGGTTCAACACGTGAGCCATACAAGGTACGTGTGTCACCTTGCCCAGGCGAAGGGCCGCACCCAGGTTTGCAGCATTGTCGCACACGGCCTTACCAGGCTGTAGGTTGAGTGGAGACAACCATTTATTAAACTCGGACCGCAGAGCTGACCACAACTCCTCAGCTGTGTGACTCTTATTCCCAAGACATGTCAAGCTAAAGACCGCCTGATGACGTTGCGCTCTGCTGCCAGCATAGTAATGAGGGGTGCGTGATTCCTTCTGCGCAGTGAGAACGCTGGTGGCCTGACAAGGCAGGCTTGGGGCGGAGGTGGAGGACACAGATGAGGTGGAGGAGGCAGAAGCAGTGGCGGAACTTGGACAGACAGAGGATTGACACACAAGTCGTGGGGACGGCAAGACTTGTGCAGCAGACCCTTCACCATCTATCACCATAGTTACCCAGTGCCCAGTCAGCGACATGTAACGTCCCTGTCCATGCTTACTGGTCCATGTATCGGTGGTAAAATTCACCCGTTCACACACGGAGTTTCTCAAGGAAGCGATGATGTTGTGTGCGACATGCTGGTGTAGCGCGGGCACACCTTTCTAAGAGAAGTAGTGACGACTGGGCATCTGGTACTGGGGCACTGCGACAGACATAAGGTCTCTAAAATCCTGTGTGTCCACCAGGCGGAAAGGCAGCATTTCGGTAGCCAAGAGCTTACAGAGGGATAAAGTCAACCTCTTAGCTTTGTCATGGGTCGCAGGAAATTGCCTTTTATTTGTCCACAACTGAGGGACAGAGATCTGGCTGCTGTGTGTAGACGGTGTTGAGTAGGGTGTCCCTGGAAAAATGCAGGTTTGTGAGGAAAGTGCAGTCGGAGACATGATGTTGCCTTCATCCAACGTTGGTGCTATCGATGTCTGAGAGAGCTGTACACACGCACTTGTTTCCCCTTCCAAACCAACTGGCGACCTACCAAGCAAACTGCCTGTTGCGGTTACAGTGGTGGAAGTTGTGCGTGGAAAACCAGGTGTGACAGCTGTCCCCACAGTCCTAGAAGATGAAGAGCGCGCGGATGCACTGAAAGGGGCAGGCCGTGGATGGTTCGCTCCGCTAGGCCGCATTGCAGCACGGTGAGCTTCCCACTGGGACCTATGATATTTATTCATGTGACGATTCATGGAAGAAGTTGTCAAACTGCTGAGGTTTTGCCCTCTACTAACAGAATCACGACAAATTTTACACATCACATAATTTGGGCGATCTTTTTCTATGTCAAAAATGGACCAGGCTAGGCAAGGCTTAGAGGGCATGCGACTTGCTGAGCCCCCCCGACTAGTGCTCAGAGGCAGAGTGGTGGCTGATGATGCAGTTGTAGACGTGCTACCAGTGCTCCGACTCTGTCCAGGAAGACGCAAGGTAACTTCGTCGTCGGTTGCATCCTCCCCCACCGCCTCTGTTGACCTCCTCGAGTGCCTGACTGTGGGTTGACAGTAGGTGGGATCTAGAACTTCCTCATCAATTGTTGTGTTTGCACTCCCCTCACTCTCAGACCAAGCCTCTTCTTGCCCTGACTGAATATTTAAGTTGTCATCACAATCTGGTATCTGCGTCTCATTGTCATCAGTATGTTCCTCATTGTCTATAACCACAGGTGTTACAGTTTGTGACAAAGCGTCAACATTATGCTCAGAAACTTGGTCCTCACGGCCTGAATCAGAGTCACAAAGGTTCTGGGCATCACTGCAGACAATTTTCTGGTCTGTACTCTGTGTAGCTTGGGAGCAGACCTCTGATTCCCAGGCTATAGTGTGACTGAACAGCTCTGCAGACTCAGCCATCTCAGTTCCACCATACTGTGCAGGGCTGATGGAGACTTCAGAGCTGGGAGAAAGCAAGTTTGATTGGGATGACAACTCAGAGGACTGGTGTTTTTTGGATGCGGTAGTTGAGGTGGCTGAGAGGGCACTTGTTGGACCACTTGAGATCCATTCAAGCATTTTCCTTTTTTGACCATCATCTACCTTTGTTCCTGTTGTTCGTGTCCGTAAAAAAGGGAGCACATCGGATTGTCCACGGTAAGTGGTAGACATCTTACTTTTGCTGGTAGATGGTCTATCTTCAGCAGATGTTAATGGAGCTTTGCCACCTTCCCCACGGACAAACCCTTTTTTTCCTTTTCCAACACGCCTCTTCCCCTTTCCACCAGCATCTGTCATTTTGCCACTCATGTTGATTGCGACAAGATTGTGCACTTAAAATGTGGTAGTACAAATTGAGAGGTGGTGTAGATTGCAGCGGTGGTCTAGCTTTATTAACAGCAGAATAATAAAGAATAATTATCCCTGACAATGCAACTACGGCCCTTAAACTGGCAGCATAAATTGCTAGTATAATGGCTTAGTATCAATGAGTTTTAGTGTGCAATGCAGGCAGACGTGCTGCAAATATCTTTGCACTACTGGGGCAATACAGCAGTCCAACAGCCACGTTTAGGATGCCACTAAGTTCACTCAGTGTTTGCTAGCATAATGGCTTAGTAACAATGAGTTTTAGTGTGCAATGCAGGCAGACGTGCTGCAAATATCTTTGCACTACTGGGGCAATACAGCAGTCCAACAGCCACGTTTAGGATGCCACTAAGTTCACTCAGTGTTTGCTAGTACAATGGCTTAGTAACAATGAGTTTTAGTGTGCAATGCAGGCAGACGTGCTGCAAATATCTTTGCACTACTGGGGTAATACAGCAGTCCAACAGCCACGTTTAGGATGACACTAAGTTCACTCAGTGTTTGCTAGTATAATGGCTTAGTAACAATGAGTTTTAGTGTGCAATGCAGGCAGACGTGCTGCAAATATCTTTGCACTACTGGGGTAATACAGCAGTCCAACAGCCACGTTTAGGATGCCACTAAGTTCACTCAGTGTTTGCTAGTATAATGGCTTAGTAACAATGAGTTTGAGTGTGCAAAGGGCAGGAGGGTACAGTGGCAGGGTTGTGGGTCTCTGGGTAGAGGAAAGGAAGCCTGCCTTTCTATCCCTCCTAATGGGGAAATGCAGCGAGGAAATCCCTGACCTTAGCTACACAGACGCTGTCATCTTGTGTAGCTGTTAAACTCTGTTTTAAACTCTGTCACCTATGGCTCTGACCCTGCCGGTATGAGCCCTTAAAAGGACTGATAGAAAGTGCTATCCCTAAGATGTCCAGCGCTGTGTATGGAGCGTATACAGCAGTATCGGCGATAGGAGCTGCGCCAGTGATGTCTGACACCAGGGACGCAGAAGGCAGATAATGGCGTGCTGGAGGAAAATGTCCGGTTTTATAATGCAGGGACATGTGACATGGACATCCTATCACACATGCCGTTGCTTCTCTGGCTAAAAGTACACTTAGCTGTGTGTGTGTCTGGGATTGGCTGACATGCTGGCCCGCCCCACTACACGCACGCGCTTAGGGAAGGAAGACAAGGAAAAAAAAAAAAAATGGCGATCGCCATTATACATACAGCAGTGATCTGAATGCGCTGTTCCCGCACACTATACACTGAAATGTCATAATAGTGTGAGTCACAGAGTGACTTACACTATTACAGCGGAAAGCCAGCTAGGAATTAGCTGTTTTTTTTGCTGCTAGAACCGTTCTCGAACGTATCTAGAACTATCGAGCTTTAGCAAAAAAGCTTGAGTTCTAGTTCGATCTAGAACAGCCCCCAAAATCACTCGAGCCGCGAACTGGAGAACCTCGAACCGCGAACCGCGCTCAACTCTAAACTGTACCCTTACACTAAAGCGGGCTTACACACAGTGATGTCGCTGGTGAAAACACCCGCCCCCGTCGGTTGTGCGTCACGGGCAAAACGCTGCCCGTGGCGCACAACATCTCAAGGACCCGTCACACATACTTACCTGCCTAGCTACGTCGCTGTGCCGTTGAACCGCCTCCTTTCTAAGGCCCTGTGCGTACTTACGTTTTTGCCGCGGATTTCCTGCGATTTTGCTGCATGTTTCACTGCATGTTATGTTCATAACTAGAGTTGAGCGCGGTTCGTGGTTCGAGGTTCTCCAGTTCGGGGCTCGAGTGATTTTGGGGGCTGTTCCAGATCGAACTAGAACTCGAGCTTTTTGCAAAAGCTCGATAGTTCTAGATACGTTCGAGAACGGTTCTAGCAGCAAAAAGCAGGGCTTTTTACAGCTAGAGTGTGCAGGAGCCATCGCTGGCAGCCTGCCAGAAGCTGGTAACCAAGATAAACATCGGGTATCCAAGCAAAACGCTTTGGTTAGTAACCCGATGTTTATCTTAGTTACGTGCAGGAAGCCCACACTTTCCCGCTCAGCTCGCTCCGCCCCCTCCTGCCCGCGGCATGTACACATACATACATACACACACACACACACACACACACACACACACACACACACACACACACACACACACATGGTCCCGCTCGGCTTACCTGCGGTGATGAAGTCTCGCCATCCCGACCTCAGCGCTGTCATTGTCCTCCATGGCCGCCGCTTGTCACATCACCTCTCGGTTCCGACCCGAGACTGACTAGCGGTGACGTCACGGACCTCTCGCGATACTTGATGTGAAGGCGCCGGTCATTGAACTCAGTGACAGGGGCTGTCAGTGTGCTGGAGATCAGCGCAGGTAATGTACCTCGCTGACAGCAGCACTTGTCATCCCCTGCAGTGACCTGGGCTGACCCATTGATGTTAGCTCAGGTCACTGCACTGCTCTCCCAGCCAATGGGGAACATCCTGCTCTTCATTGACTGGGACAGTGTGGATCGTCATGGCAACCCCTTGGATTACAGCAGACCTGGATTTGTTTTTCATTCTAATAAATTGGTTAAAGAGGGAATGTTTTGGGGAGTGTTTTTTCAAATAAAAATGTGGTTGTCGTCTATTTGTTTTTATTACTGACTGGGTTGGTGATGTCGGGTATCTGATAGACGCCTGACCTCACCAACCCCAGGGCTTGATGCCAGGTGACATTACACATCTGGTATTAACCCCATATATTACCCCGTTTGCCACCGCACCAAGGCGCGGGATGAGCTGGGGCGAAGCACCAGGATTGGCGCATCTAATGGATGCGCCACTTCTGGGGCGGCTGCGGCCTGCTATTTTTAGGCTGGAGAGAGTCCAATAACCATGGACCTCCCTAGTCTGAGAATATCAGGCCCCAGCTGTCTGCTTTACCATGGCTGGTGATCCAATTTTGGGGGACCCCTACGTGTTTTTTTTTAAAATTATTTATTTAATTTAAAATAACAGCGTGGGGTGCCCTCAGTTTTGGATTACCAGCCAAGGTGAGGTTGCCAGCTGTGGTCTGCAGACTGCAGCCGTCTGCTTTACCCTAGCTGGCTACAAAACTAGGGGGAACCCTACGTCATTTTTTTTTCATTTTTTTGGCTAAATACAAAGCTAAGCACCCCTTAGTGCCACATGAAAGGTACCAAAGGGTGCTCCACTTTTTCTCCATTTTTTTCTCCACTTATTCTCCACTTATTCTCCACTTTTTCTCCACTTTTTCTCCACTTTTTCTCCACTTTTTCTCTACTTTTTCTCCACTTATTTTCCACTTTTTCTCCATTTTTTTCTCCACTTTTTCTCCACTTTTTCTCCATTTTTTTCTCCACTTATTCTCCACTTTTTCTCCACTTTTTCTCCACTTATTTTCCACTTTTTCTCCACTTTTTCTCCACTTTTTCTCCACTTTTTCTCCACTTTTTCTCCATTTTTTTCTCCACTTATTCTCCACTTATTCTCCACTTTTTCTCCACTTTTTCTCCACTTATTTTCCACTTTTTCTCCACTTTTTCTCCACTTTTTCTCCACTTTTTCTCCACTTATTCTCCACTTTTTCTCCATTTTTTTCTCCACTTATTCTCTACTTTTTCTCCACTTTTTCTCCACTTTTTCTCCACTTATTCTCCACTTTTTCT
Organism: Anomaloglossus baeobatrachus; assembly: GCF_048569485.1. Classification (NCBI taxonomy): domain Eukaryota; kingdom Metazoa; phylum Chordata; class Amphibia; order Anura; family Aromobatidae; genus Anomaloglossus; species Anomaloglossus baeobatrachus. The sequence continues at coordinate 506,936,230 of NC_134354.1, read as the reverse complement.
CCACTTATTCTCCACTTTTTCTCTGTTCTTTTTCTATGGTCGGTCTACCCATTAGCTCTGCCATGCATACTGTAGCTCTACACCTACTGCACATGTTACTTTATGATTGACATCTCTTTCGTACCAGAGCTGTCTAAGTCTACTCTGACCCCATATTTGTCATTACTATATTGTCCTTGTACTGTATTATGACATTTGTATCATGTGTTTCATTTCTTGCTGTGTTGCAATTTTTTTGCTGCATCCCAATTGTACCTCTACATTGTTCGAGTTTATGTTATTGTTCTCTCACTCTTATGTGATACTGATTATTGTCATTTTTCATGATTACATGCAGATAAGTCCAATCTGACGAAGGCTCAGGCCGAAACGTCATTTGTAACTTGTTTTGGACAAAAACATATATGCTTATGAAAAAATTTTTTTTCTTAATACGAACCAATAAAGAGTGATTTTGCATTGCTATCCGTTGTGACTTACTGACTTAGTCTGGGAGATTTAGAGTGCCGAGGTTACTCACTAATTTTATCTATTATTACCTCTGAGCACCTATATACCAGTGAGCAGAGCTTCCTCTACAGTAGTTCTCCTGATTAGGCATGCCCTTACCTCATGAGCAGGGCATTGCAGCTTTGGTAGCAACCATTACGACATGGACTCTGCTGCTGTGGACCCGGGGAGAGTGAGTGCAGATTCATTGCACCCACACTCCTCACATGACGGGTCCGCACTCCTAGAAAATGGGGGATACGTTCCCTGATTGTCTCCCCCCCATATTCTAGACGGTCCAGAGTCGTCGTGGGACCCCTTTATTTTTTTTCTTACAATAAATTGGTGAAAGAGGAAATGTTTTGGGGACTGTTTTTTCAAATAAATTTCTTTTGTCGATTTCTTGTTTTTGTTAGTACTGACAGTTTATGATGTTGGGTATCTAATAGACGCCATGACATCACAAACTGCTGGGCTTGATCTCAGGTGACTTTACAGCTAGTATCAACCCGATTTATTACCCCGTTTGCCACTGCACCAGGGCACGGGATGAGCTGGGGTGAAGCGCCAGGATTGGCGCATCTAGTGGATGCGCCACGTCTGGGGTGCCTGCGGCCTGCTATTTTTAGGCTGTGAAGGCCCAATAACTATGGACCTTCCCACCCTGAGAATACCAGACCACAGCTGTCCGCTTTACCTTGGCTGGTGATCCAATTTGGGGGGGACCCTACTTTTATTGTGTAATTATTAATATTTATAAAATAATTATAAAAAAGAGCCTGAGGGGACCTCCACATTGGATCCCCAACCACGGTAAAGCTGCCAGCTGTGGTTTTCAGGCTACAGCCGTCTGCTTTACACTAGCTGGCTATCAAAAATGGGGGGACCCAACATCATTTTTTTTTTTAACCATTTTTTAAATAGAAAAAATTAATGGGCTTCCCTGTATTTTGATTGCCAACCAAGGTAACGGCAGGCAGATGGGGGTGGCAACCCATAGCTGTCTGCTTTATCTGCGCTGAGAATCATAAATACCGCGGAGCGCTACGTCATTTTTTTAAAGATTTATTTTTACAGCACTGTGATGTCCAGCAATCAAAATACAGGGAAGCCCATTTTATTTTTAGTTATTTAAATAAATAATTAAAAAAAATATATATGGGCTCCCGCTGCATTTTTTGTATTGCTAGCTAAGGGTAATCCAAGCAGCTACTGGCTGCTAACCCCCACTGCTTGGTGTTACCTTCACTGGCAATGGAAAATCCAGGGAAGCATTTTTTATTTTTTTTGCCAAAAAACTACAAAAAAAAGGACGTGAGCTTCACCATATTTTTGTATGCTAGCCAGGTACAGCAGGCAGCCACGGGCTGCCTCCAACCCCCAGTTGCCTATTTGTACCCGGCTGGGAACCAAAAATATAGGGAAGCCCGTTTTTTTTTAATTATTTCACTTATTTCATGAAATAATTAAAAAACAAATGACGTGGGCTTCGCCCCATTTTTGTGTCCAGCCGGGTACAACTAGGCAGCTGGGGATTGGAATCCGCAGCACAGGTTAGCCCGAGGTTTCTGGGCGCCTCTACTGCGGATTTCAGTCCGCAGCCGTCCCAGAAAATGGCGCTCTCATAGAAGCGCCATCATCTGGCGCTGTATCCAACTCTTCCAACAGCCCTGGAGCCGGGTGGCTTGTTGGGTAATCATGAGTTAATACTGGCTTTGTTTTACTAGCCAGTATTAAGCCAGAGATTCTTAATGTCAGGCACGTTTGACCCGGCCATTAAGAATCTCCAATAAAGGGTTAAAAAAAACACCACACAGAGAAAAAATACTTTAATAGAAATAAATACACAGACACATTAGAGACTCCATCTTTATTACCCCCTGTCAGCCCTCCACGATCCTGCTCTTCTGTCTTCTTTCTTTCTAGTGTAGTAGTAGTGACGATTGTAGTGAGGATGAGATTCACCAGCTCATGACTTGGGGCTGGGGAACCTCCATCCTCACTACAATCCTCACTAGTGTAGTAGTAGTGACGATTGTAGTGAGGATGAGATTCACCAGCTCATCACTTGGGGCTGGGGAACCTCCATCCTCACTACAATCCTCACTACAATCGGGAAGCAGCGTGCAGCCTTCACTCCATGAGTGATCAGTGCTGGCTGTCAGCGGTAACAGCGGTAACGCTAACAGATGCGTTACCATAGCAACGGTGCTCTCGGAGCCGCGGTTAGCGGTGACATCACCGCTAACTGCGTTGCTATGGCAACGGTGATCTCCGTTAATGACCGGCTGTGTCAGCCGGTCCCTAACGGAACGGGGAGTCGACCGTGTGCTAGAGCATGTCGCCGGTACACGGCGATACACATATGTGCACCGTGTACCGGAGAGATGCACTCGCAGGTCCTACATGACGTGTCATAGTCATGTGACCAGTCTGTAGCCAATGAGATAATAGCCACGTGACTGGTCACATGGCTATTTTGACGTCACGATAGGTCCTGCATCTCTGCTGGCAGTGCCGGTCACCGGGAGGATTCAGCGATCATCGGATGAAATAGCGGCAGGAGACAGAGTGCAGAAGGGATCGCGAGGACCGGTAAGTGTTATGGCAATGTTTATTAACTGTTTGTGTACATTTATCATGCATTTTTATGTGTTTGTGATTGCCTCCCATTCTAGCCTATACGTTCGAGTTCGGTTCGTCGAACGTTCGACGAACCGAACTCGAACGGGACCCCCGTTCGTCGAGCCGACCTCGAGCCAAACCGGGACCGGTTCGCTCATCTCTATTCATAACATCTCTGCAGTGATTCACCAGCAAATCCTATGGGAAAAAAAAATGCTGTGCGCACTGTGCGGATTTTGACAGCTGCATGTTTTGCTGCAGGATTCCCGCAGCAAAAACAATTGCATGTCACTTCTTTTCCACACGTCGCTGCGGCATTTCACTCCATTAACTGCAATGTAATCGGAAAATCCCACAGGGAATAACGCAGGTAGCAAATTCTGTGCGGTTCATTGCGTTTTCCTGCGTTTTTCACTGCGGTATTTTGCGGTTTCGGGACATAATGTTCATCACTGCCCTGCGATTTGCAGGGAAGTGATGTCATTATGACAGGAAGAGGAAGTTGAGCAGAGAGTAAACACACACAGATCATACTCACACACATCACAAACATAAAATACACACATATCACACTCACACACAGACACAGACATATAGATACACATACAAATCAAACGGACATATAAAAATAAAAAAACGTGGGCTCCGCCATATTTTTACCGTCCAGCCGGGTAAACACACAGCGGCGGCCTGATATTCTCAGGCTGGGGAGAGCGACGGCTAGGGTTAATGCCCCCCCCCTCCCGCAGCCGAAAATATCAGCCCGCAGTTGCCCCGCGACGGTCGCATCCATTATGCGGCAGTCCCGGAGTATCCCCAGCTCTTCCAGATTGCCGTGATGCAGTGGCAATCAGGGTAATAATGAGTTAATGGCAGCAGATCGCTGCCATTTAAGTCCAGGCTTTAATCATGGCAGCGTCTGTGAGACAGCTTTCATGATTAACCTGTAAGTAAAGTGAATAAACACACACCGAAAAATCCTTTATTTTAAATAAAACACAAAAAAGCCCCTCTTTCACCCCTTTATTAACCCCCCCAAACACACAGCTTCCGGCGTAATCCACAGAGGTCCCACGTCGCTTGCAGACTGATCCAGCCGCGACTGACACTGTACAGAATGCAGCCTCGTAACGAGTCTGCAGAGAGGTAACCACATGTCATTTCCCACGGCCGGTAATGTGAACACACTACCGCTCGAGAGAACCACAGCATGTCGATTGTTGATTGATCTGTCATCTATCTATCTATCTATCTATCTAGCCCTCTATCTATCTATTTATCTATCCCTCTATCTATCTATCTATTCTTCTGTCTATCTATCTACAGTGCCTACAAGTAGTCTTAAACCCCCTGCAGATTTAGCAGGTTTGATAAGATGCAAATAAGTTAGAGCCTGAAAACTTCAAACAAGAGCAGGATTTATTAACAGATGCATAAATCTTACAAACCAACAAGTTATGTTGCTCAGTTAAATTTTAATAAATTTTCAACATAAAAATGTGGGTCAATTATTATTCAACCCCTAGGTTTAATATTTTGTGGAATAACCCTTGTTTGCAATTACAGCTAATAATCGTCTTTTATAAGACCTGATCAGGCCGGCACAGGTCTCTGGAGTTATCTTGGCCCACTCCTCCATGCAGATCTTCTCCAAGTTATCTAGGTTCTTTGGGTGTCTCATGTGGACTTTAATCTTGAGCTCCTTCCACAAGTTTTCAATTGGGTTAAGGTCAGGAGACTGACTAGGCCACTGCAACACCTTGATTTTTTCCCTCTTGAACCAGGCCTTGGTTTTCTTGGCTGTGTGCTTTGGGTCGTTGTCTTGTTGGAAGATGAAATGACGACCCATCTTAAGATCCTTGATGGAGGAGCAGAGGTTCTTGGCCAAAATCTCCAGGTAGGCCGTGCTATCCATCTTCCCATGGATGCGGACCAGATGGCCAGGCCCCTTGGCTGAGAAACAGCCCCACAGCATGATGCTGCCACCACCATGCTTGACTGTAGGGATGGTATTCTTGGGGTCGTATGCAGTGCCATCCAGTTTCCAAACGTCACGTGTGTGGTTGGCACCAAAGATCTCGATCTTGGTCTCATCAGATCAGAGAACCTTGAACCAGTCTGTCTCAGAGTCCTCCAAGTGATCATGAGCAAACTGTAGATGAGCCTTGACATGATGCTTTGAAAGTAAAGGTACCTTACGGGCTCGTCTGGAACGGAGACCATTGCGGTGGAGTACGTTACTTATGGTATTGACTGAAACCAATGTCCCCACTGCCATGAGATCTTCCCGGAGCTCCTTCCTTGTTGTCCTTGGGTTAGCCTTGCCTCTTCGGACAAGCCTGGCCTCGGCACGGGTGGAAACTTTCAAAGGCTGTCCAGGCCATGGAAGGCTAACAGTAGTTCCATAAGCCTTCCACTTCCGGATGATGCTCCCAACAGTGGAGACAGGTAGGCCCAACTCCTTGGAAAGGGTTTTGTACCCCTTGCCAGCCTTGTGACCCTCCACGATCTTGTCTCTGATGGCCTTGGAATGCTCCTTTGTCTTTCCCATGTTGACCAAGTATGAGTGCTGTTCACAAGTTTGGGGAGGGTCTTAATTAGTCAGAAAAGGCTGGAAAAAGAGATAATTATTCCAAACATGTGAAGCTCATTGTTCTTTGTGCCTGAAATACTTCTTAATACTTTAGGGGAACCAAACAGAATTCTTGTGGTTTGAGGGGTTGAATAATAAATGACCCTCTGAATAAACGTTTCACAATTTAAAAAAAAAAATAAAAAAAGAAATAACATTCTTTTTTGCTGCAGTGCATTTCACACTTCCAGGCTGATCTACCGTCCAAATGTCACAATGCCAAGTTAATTCGAATGTGTAAACCTGCTAAATCTGCAGGGGGTTGAATACTACTTGCAGGCACTGTATCTATTCTTCTATTTGTCTATTAATCTATTTGTCTATCTATCTACTATCTATCTCAGAAGGAAATTACTTTTTTTTTTTTTTCAATGTGCTTTATTGCATTGAACGCATTAAAACACATGTACCAACCCGCGGCAAAACTGCGGCAAAACCGCAGCAATACAGCGGTAAAACCGCAGCAAACCGCGGCAAACCGCATTCGGTTTTTGGGTGCGGTTTGCCGTGGTTTTTTACCGTGGGTGCGGTAATCTTTCAGACCCTGCGGAATTTTCTTAAGTAAATTCCGTTTTCCAGTGTGCACAGGGCCTAAGGGGGCGGTTCGTTCGGCATCACAGCGGCGTCACTAAGCGGCCGCCCAATAGAAGCAGAGGGGCGGAGATGAGCGGGCCGAACATCTCGCCCACCTCCTTCCTTCCTCATTGCGGGCGGCCGCAGGTACAGTGATGTTCCCCGTTCCTGCGGTGTCACACATAGCGATGTGTGCTGCCGCAGGAACGACGAACATCTTGCATCCTGCAACAGCAACAATATTCGGGAAAGGAACGACGTGTCAACGATCAACGATAAGGTAAGTAATTTTGATCGTTAACGGTCGTTCCTGCGTTTCACACGCAACGACGTCGCTAACGAGGCCGAATGTGCATCACGAATTCCGTGACCCCAACGACATCTCGTTAGCAATGTCGTTGCCTGTAAAGCCCACTTAAGGCTAAGTTCACATGATCATCTAAAAAAAAATCATCTGATTTTCATCCCCAAAAAATGGACGATTTTTCATCTCTATTGTAATCCGTATGCCATCTATATGCCATATGTGTGCCATCTGAATCCCATTTACAAAACCAAATACAGTTTCCTATGTTAATAGTAGCAATGTATCCATAAAATCGTGTTCTATACGGTTTATCTGTATGAAATCCAATTTTATTGGCACATCCATAGAATTGAATAGGCAAATCTCATCCCAAACACAAAAGAGATTAGTGCAAACTACAATTTTTTCATTCATGGACATTCGGTTCATGTAAACCAGTACTTCAAACTCCAGTCCTTTCGGCCTTCAACAGATCACATTTTCACAATTTCATTAGCATTTCACAGGTAATGGAATCATTATCAAGACATCAGAAATTGCCACATATTCTCTCACCTGTGCAGAATCCTGAAAGCATGGCCAGTTGGGCTCCTTAAAGAAGTGGTTCACCCATATTTATTATTGGCCACAACGGTATTATGTTGATAAACAAGGTTTCTCTCAAATACCTTGTGTTGCCAATAGAGCCTGTGAGCGGAGCTATTGCAGTCCGCTCTTCCCCATCGCCTGACTCCGTGACCTCGGGGATTTTCGTGATGTCACATCAACTTCTTATTCACCTGACATCACTGCGGCTGGCCCCTGTCTATGTGAGTGACTGGGCTGTGGGTGGAGTTTCACCACTCATCACAGTGTGCAATTTTACCATCCAGCAATCACCCCCTCCATATTCTGGAGTTGTGTGAGTGATTTGCTCCTCTTGCACCTGTGATACCTCTATCTATTGGAGGTTTGGCTGCATCCTGATAGTGCATTAGTTTTTTTGGCCTGCACAGTTCACCACAGCTTTATCTTGCTGTGAGTATTCTAAATTGTGGAGGATTTTTAGTCCTCTTTTTGCTACTTTGCTATTTTTCTATTCATATAGGTGAGCAGGAAGTTGACGTGACATCACCGGATCCCCAAGGTCACGAAGCCCAGGGGTCATGCGAAGGGGGTGAGCAGACCGCAATAGCACCGCTCACATGTACTATTGGCAACACAAGGTATTTGAGAAAAACCTTGTTTTTCAACATAATATCGTTGTGGGCAATAATGAATATGGGTGAACCCCTTCTTTAAGGACTGGAGTTTGGGGAAAACTGATGTAAACAAACTGCCATCTGAACTGTCCAATTGAATAACATTGGTCTGAGTGTTGTCCATATGATGTTATTTTTTTTTCATGAACAACACCAAAAATACATTTGTGTGAACATAGCCTAGCACTGTTCAGTCACTGCTGAGAGTGTCAGACTATGCATGTCATAGGTTTTCCAATGTGTAAATCTCTATGTGTTTGGGTGTTACTGAGTTTTGAAATGTGTGCAACATGGACTTGAATATGTGCTCTTCCTTTAACAAAGACCTTTTCCTAACATTCTCCATATTGTGTAATGGCCATCTGATTGTGTATAGTATGTAGAGAGAGACTCAGATTAACCCTTTACAGGCAAATGTTTCCTTCTCTTGCAGAATAACCATTTAGATGCAGCTATGCCCTCCTCTTGCAGATTAAAACTTTATTAAGAACTGTATATACCTCCATTATCTGGGCTGCAGCGTACAGAGGTATATCTTATTACATGGCTAATATGTATTAATATTCACAATGATTTAAAGTTACAGAGAGCCTGCCAGCACAGTTTTGTAACATGAGGTAAAAGCATGGCTATAATAGCGTTGTAATACTGATTACATTGATACCTTTGGTTAAGAAATCTACATTGTGGTTCTTTAATCAGCATTTGTAGTTTTCTACTAAATTGGATTTTGGTGCACAGGAGCTGGCTTCTACACTGGGTCTTTTCCTCCCTGTTTGTGATTCCCCGCCTGACTTTGATCTTTGAAAGACAGGTGACTACTGAGATTTCAGACAGTAAAGGCAGGTATTCACAGACCAGAGACAGGTGAAAAGGCCAGGGAATAACAGAAAGGGAGGAGACAAACCAGTGCACAGTCCAGCCCATGTGACCCAAAATCTAATAAGAAGAAAAGTTTAAATGGTGATTCAAGAAGAACCATAAAGAAGATTTCTTCACTAATGGTATGAATTTAATCAGCATTACAGTACCATTACAGCCACGTTATTACTTAACTTCACAAAATTATGCTGACAGGTTCTCTTTAAGGCAAGAGGAGAGATAAATCATCTGCTGTTTAACCATTTAAATGCTTCTCTTAATCATTGACAGTCGATTTGAAAGAAGGGGAATTTATTTCTTCACCTTTTGGCTGCTAGACTCCCCGTCACCACCATTTTGCTAACCCCATGTTTCCTAGGCGGAACTAAAAATGAAAAAAAAATTGTTAAGTTTAAATGAAACAAACAAAATAAATAAATAAAATTCAAAACACCCCCTTTTCTCAATCTTTAAAACTTTTGGCTTGCTTTGCAAAAAATAACACACCTCATAATGTTCCATTAATGGATCAATAATGTTACGGGACTTAGTGACAAATGGCAACAAATATCAAAACAAACCAATTTCATTTTGTTATCAGCATATAAAAAAATTCTAAAAAAATCTAATTATATTTGTAGTCGTCATAATCGTGTTCACATGGGGAATTTAGCCCAAACTGGGTGTGTAAATTAGCACATAGCCTTGGAGGTGATACAACACCTATAGAAACCGCAGCTTGAGGCACGTTGCGTAATTTCATGCATTTACGCTGTGTTTTGCTCTTCAGCGTAAATGCATGCGTCCTGCGTACCCTGTACAATCTATGAAGATTGTGCATAATCCGTGCGCACGATGCTTTTTTGAACACAGCGTTTTGAGAGTCAAAAATTTGACAAAATCGCTGCGTTCAAAAATGCAGCATGTCACTTCTTTCGTGCGTTTTGGATGCTGCTCCCACTCTGTCTATGGGAGAGGCAACATCCAGAGCGCATGAAATCGGCATCTATTCTGCAGAAACACTGCATCCATTACATAGTGTTTCTGCAGCGATTTGAAGAGCACATGCACTGCCAAATCGCTGCAGAATTTGCAGCATGGACACTACACAACATGCGCACATAGCCTTAATGATCTATTCGCTGCCTCAGTCCTGTAGATACTAAAGTTTAACCCTCTAGTGGGAACAATATCTTTAATAACGAGTTTGGGAATAATGTGCCTGTCAGACGCAGGCTAGAAAAATACCTATAATATCTAATTTTTGCAATTTCAGTGATCTAAAATTGATCAGAGACCTTCATAGGGATGCAATAAAAGAGACTACATATTATCAGGTGCAAAACAAACCCATTTACTCAACATAAAAGTAATAACTCTGAAATACACACATTTCAAAACTCCCACCAAATAGCCCCCAGTTATAACACATAATGGTTATTAAAAAGAGAAAAATTTGGCAAAAAAACATAATTTCAAGGCACCTAAAATAATATTACACACATAATTATTCAGAATTAGATCCTGAAGTTTCCCAAGAAAAAACACATTGGCAGAGCAATGAGCAAGAATTGCTTATAAAGTGTGATGTGTTTGGGAACAATGATCCTGAGAAGCCAGCACAGGTATATCTGCCCTCTTGAAGCTCTGCAGACCAACTGTGGTATCAGGTTTCACAAAGCAGCTAGAGCCAGGAGACTACCTGGAGAGAGGGGATTTAATGAAAATCTGGTGAGGAGGGAGAAATGAAAGTAAAAGAGAAGCGCCTGTCAGGCACATTAATCACATCCGAGGGTAAAAGGCTTAGTGCACAGTTCCAGCCGCAGGTTTTCCATGATCCTGCTTCCCTCTCATGTGATTAATCGTGCTAGCTTGCCTAGAGCAAGCACTGACAGTAGGGCACACTCAGGCACTGCAGTGCTGCCAATCACCTGTGTTGGAGGCAGGGACAGGCAAAACCAGAGAAAAGAATAGTGCACTGAGCCCCTTGGCCACACTAAAGGTGCATAGATCACCCTAATTAACAGATTTGCTGAAACTTTCGCCTCTGAAGAAAGGAGGAAGCGATTTGAACAGTAAAGGTACAATTTTTCAAAGGCGTATACCACCTATAATGTTATGTGCTTCGTGTATACTGTCAGTGTGGCCTGTCAAATTCCCTTTAAGATACCGGGTCATTTTCAAAATGAATACCATAAAAACAAAACTCCCAAAGCAATGGCAGAATTCAGATTTTTCCACATCATTTTACCACACAGTTTTTGATACATTACATGGTATGCTATATTCAACTTACAACTTGCAAAAAACACGCCCTTATGTGCCTTTGTCAGCCAAAAACAAGTTATGGCTCTTTGAAGAAGGGGAGGAAAAAACAAAAGCAAAAATACAAAACTTGGCCCCTTTGAAAGGTATTAAAGATTAGGCACTATTTTCTCCATGTGTCTTTACTTTTGTAGGCACTTCAACAGATAGATGTGAAGACCATGATTCAGGCCTCTCCTTTATACACACCACAGAAGCTAGCAAGCAGACATCATCAAATCTTTTAAAAATTAAATTCACCATGTTCAGTGAATTTTTAACGAAATTTGATTGATAACACTGTGCACTGATAGACTTTTGATGTTTTTTCTAAATTAAAAATCTGTACAAAAATTATCCCTCTAACACATTTGTGATCACGGTGATGCTTCGGAGTAGTACATAAAGTCAAACTGAAGGTGTCACTGTCAGAAGTAACATCATCATGCTGCTGCGACTGATACAATTGATGGGCCACTAACATGATTGCTGCTGCGAGTTGATACAAAATTCTAAGAGTGTGATATACAGGGTGGGCCATAAGTATGGATACACCCTGATAAAAAAAGAGTAGTTGAATTCAAAATGGCGGCTTTACAGATGGCCACCATGGTCGTCACCCGTCCTCAAATATTTGGCCCCTCCCATGTACTAATATTCCACATACGGAAAGGTGATATCAGCAACCACTTCCATTTTTTCAGGGTGTATCCATACTTATGGCCCACCCAGGGTGTACCCATACTAATGGCCCACCAGGGTTTATCCATACTTTTGGACCACCCTGTAGGAGTGTTTGTCCTTTATACTACCCCATCCATTCCCATTACCACTTTTTCTTTTACCATACATTTTGTTCGACACTATTGACAATATTTCCATCCAAATTATTTAAACTTTGCCCTAAGAGGCGTAAGAAGAAATTCTAGGTAAGTACTTGCACATAAAGCAAACTGTGGCAGCAGGCAGTAATATAGCTGCGGCATGTATGATTGTTAAATCTGTAAAACAGCTGTGCAAAAACAAACAAGCATTTACATATATACATTTTATTTTTTTGTCTATTTTTTCAATGAAATTCAGCCCTTTTTTCATAAATGACAAAATAGGAAATGCTAGGTAGGTACCTGACCAAAATGTAAGCAGCTGAATCAGGGCACTGTATTGGTGTGACGTGTACAGATGTTACATTTGATAGGTAAAAGAGATATGCAAAAAAGAGAATAACTTATGAAATGCACACGTTGTGAGAAAAACGGCTGCTGTTAAATGTATGGATTTTAGGGAATTGTCTATTGTATTAAAAAAACCCAACAATTTTCCCCCCTTTACAAAATCGACTGCACAATGAATGTAAGGCAAGCATACCCTCCAACATTAATATCAGGTGTTTCTATTTCTTTAAAAAATATTGTGCTGATTTGCTTCTGCTTTCTTGTACATTATGAATGAAATAAATGTTCAATTGTAATTCATATGAAGCAGGTCAGCTACAACATATCACCATGTATTTCTCTAAAGTTTTAGGGCTGTCTCTTCTTATCTCTATTGCCGAGCGGTGAGCACTGATGTAATCAAAAAGGTTGATAAAATTCCAACACCTGGTGCAAAAATGTCATTAATTTATTCAATCACGGTTAAAAACACAGATAGGCATGGGACTATACAGTCCTAAACAGATCCTACATGCAGATGGGCATGGGCCCAGTCCTAAACAGATCCTACATGCTTCGGGTGTGTCTACTCTTAATCATATCTATTATCAGTTAGCTATGATTAAAGGGAACCTGTCAGGTCCAATATTATCACGTCCCCACCGGAGCCCGCTCCTGCGACTTCTGCTCCGATCGCCAGACGACGCCATGTTCCCACCATGGATAGTGCTGGTGATGGGAGAGGAGTTGGTGCCCGTGGCTCTGCGGAGCACAGGCTCCACTCATCCACTAGGCTGGGTTTCCCTGGAACCTGCAGTACCACTGGCTGACTGTAGGTGGCGTGTGTCTTCCAGCTGAAGTTGCCAACATTCACCTGCAGCCAATGGGAAGACACCACACCCTTCTTATTCCCCCTCCTGTCACATGACCACTGCCAGAGATACTTCTGTACTGCTGGTTCATGTGCTGTTTGTATGTTGATTTCTGTGCGATGACCTTTGCTTGTTTTTTGACTACCCTCCTGCCTGTCGTCTTTGTACCTTGCTGCCAGTTCCGGATTTTGACCTCTGCTTTGTCTCCTCACTATGCCCTTGACTGCAAATTCGGTTCCTGTTTTGCATCTCCTGGTTTTTGACCCTGCCTGACGACCACGGACTACAGCCTACCACAGGTAGTGATCTCTGGGGCTCTGTGTAATTCCAAATCCCTGTATAGGGGTTAAAGGTTTGCAGAGTTCTTGGGGTACTGCTTTGTGAGCGGCTTTTCTCTAGACTCCCCTTACAGCCAGTCTGAGTCTGTGGCTCCAATCAGGCATTACAAATATGTTTCTAGAACCATGAGCAGTTCTGGGTGCATATTGCTAATCCCTGCCTAACTGTCCCTGCATTCACTAGTATAGATAAAGAGATGTTTAGAAAAAGTATTTCCAAGGATGTTTTATCGTATGCTAATGAGCGCAGGGACTAGTCCCCTGTGGGTGTGCTAACAGGCTAATGAATGGGCAGCATCAGAGGATGATCTCACTCCCCTCTCTGCCACCATCGCGTCTGACAGGTGATTTCAGTTCAGTGCGCATGACCCCAAAGTTTGGGTCATGAGCACTACTTCAGATTGAAGTCAGGACGCGTACACCCGACTTCAAAGTGCGCATGACCGAAATTCTGGGGTCATGCGCACTGAGCCGAAATGGCGGAGTGATGGCAGGGGAGCGGTAAGTGAGATCATCCTCTGATGCTGCACATTCATTAGCATGTTAGCACGCCCACAGGGGTGTACTAACATGCTAATGAAGCTGACTGGCAAGGGGAACTAACACCCAGGGGACTAGTCCCCGTGCTCATTAGCATACGGTAAAAAATCTTTAGAAATACTATTTCTAAATATCTCTTTATCTATGCTACTAGATACAAGGACGGTTAGGCAGGGATTAGCAATATACACCCAGAACTGCTCGTGGTTCTTGGTACATATTGGACCTGACAGGTTCCCTTTAAGAGTGAACACACCTGAAACATGCAGAAACAGCTTATGACTGATGCACATGGCTATGTCTTTTTAATCATGATTAAATAAAGAAATAACATTTTTGCACCATTTGATAGAATTTTCTTAACTTTTTGGCCTAATTACTACAACCGACGGTCCAGGAGTTTCAGTGCACTTGATACTGGAATCGTTACTCGAAACCCTCTAACAAATTAGCTGCCAGACTGGTGACCTGTATCTCCCCTCTTTTTCTTCTTTGATTATCCTAAATTACCCTAAATTGGCAGCTACAATGCCCTCCCTAGGCTTTTATACAGGCTGTGAAAGGTTAGATGCATCATACCATGTGATTTAGTGTCATGAGTGTGTCACGGCCTGATGTGATCTTGGGGGGATCTGGAATTAGAAGGTCATCACAGCATATTGAAAGGAAAAATCCAGCTTACCTGCTGCCCGGACTGCCAAATCCAGTGGGTGCTAGGAAACCGCCGGTGAGTCCCAACCGGCTGTAATGGCAAAGGAATAGTAGAAAGGAATCCAGCACGTGCTGAATTCCTTTCTACTATTCCTTTCCCATCACAGCATATTGTTGACTGAAAATCAACTTTAGTGCTCGCTCGTCATTTATCCTTAGTTGGAACATATTTAATTCCATCTGGTATTGAAGAGGTTAAGGTTCATTTCTACCATGCAGTGACCTAACAGGTAGTTGTAAACTCAGTTGCAGCCACTCCCTTCTACTATAAATATCTGCTACTCAATCCTCCCTATGTCAGTCATAGCTCATACCTCTGCTGTCCATGTTGTAGGAGTTTGTCTCTGCATAGCAGTGGTGTCATTTCTGTTGAAGCTGCTTTTTGTTATGTCTTTCCCCACCCATTTGTCTTACTTCCCTTGTGTTGTCTTATTGCAGTGGCAAAACTAGTGTCTTGCTGGCCTTCACTAGTCAGAGTGAGCTCCTTGCCAGCAAGGTCCTAGACATGTGATGTCGAAAGGGGGCAGGACCTGTCTAGGGCCGTTAGGGAGTACAGGAATCAGCCTGAGGTGACTGTTAGGAGGTGATCCCGCTCCCCTTTCCCTAGCACCAAGGCCTTCTGTTGTATTGCTATCCTGGTGTTCCCGCTGTGTTGCGCCACTTACTGGCAGTCCTCTTACACTGGGAGTGACACTTGCAGTCACACCGTGACAGTTAGCTTCAAGGCTATGTGAGAAAGCCCATGTTAAGCAGTGATCTAGAGGAAAAAACAGCGCAATCTGGGGTTTTATCAGAGAAAGATGATTGAAAAAAATGTCGGAAATGCTCACCTTGGCAGGTTGTGTTAGTCACAACCAACTGGAAATGACCAAAAAGACGGCTGCAGCAGCCCCACAAATGTAACAGCAAACACCAGGAGAAGAAGAATGGGTACGATTGCTGCGCTGCCGTAGTCAGATAAACATCCAGGAGTAGGTCAATAGTAATTTATTTCTACGTATTTCAGAGAGAACCCTCTCCTTTCTTGGGAAAATCACATTTAGGTATCTAGGTATATAGGTATGTGTAATTTTCCCAAAGAAGGAGAGGGTTCTCTTTGAAACACGTAGAAATAAATCACTATTGACCTACTCCTGGATGTTTCTCTGACTACGGCAGCGCGGCAATCATACCCATTCTTCTTCTCCTCGTGTTTGCTAGAAAGCCCATGTGCTCATGCCTAAGGTTATGTCAGCCTTCTGTGACTAATGCAATCTTCGCCAATGTATAAAAATGTGACATTCTTTTTTTGTGTGATTTTTTTTTAGCAAGTAACAAATCGCATATTTTTCAAATTCATCTAGATCTGCAAATTTCATAAAATTTTGGTCAAATTTCATTTGCAGCATATCGATCATCTCTAATAGCAATAATTTACATTGGTTCTAACCAGGCCATTGCCAAACGCTGAGCCAATTTGGTGCCAATTTGCTCAGACTTCCAATATTTTAGTCCATATCTCACACGCCACATGGCATTCTCTGCCACATAGTGCAAAACCATTCAAATTTATAGGCTTCATTTAACCACCCATTTAACTACTAGCATTTTGGTGGTCTTTCAGGCCACTTTTTTTGTTTCTCTCCACCTGTACAGCCACAGCAAGACAATATACATGCAGACTCATACATCTCGGACACATCCCCCCATCCATCAGCTTCTTGGAATCAGCTGAAACAGAAGCATATAGTGGCCAAGAAAAAAACATTACAATGTAACATAGATGTACGATAATTTATACTTATATACAGCAGCCATTTACACATGATACTTAGGCGGTCCATTAGCTCAGACAAATGAATGTTTCAGATTTTGCCTTCCATACAAATAGTGATCCAAACAAACAAACCCAGCAGATGACTACTGTACAACACCAGTGTATAAACTATTTCCTTTTTCTCAACATTTTCGAGGTTTCTGCATAGGAACAAATTTGTATAAAGTCAAAATATCAAACCTAATAGATTAATATATCATATTGTATTAACTGTCACTATTTTGGTAAGTGAACAGATAATACTGAGGATGAGAATTGGGGGAAAAGGGCTGGCAACCCTGTCTAGTACTCCAGGTATAGTATGTATGAGAAGGGTGAGTAGCAGGTGCTCCGACATAAAGAAACCATTCATAGCAGTTCCTATATTACAACACTGGGGTTTTCTTGTCTGCGTATTTATGTGAATTGCCCATGGGCTTGAATGCTCAGGTTGCAAAAGTCAAAGTATAGGAAAGATTGTCAAAATATGGAAGATTGACAGAGCAAATGCTTCCGTACCCTGTGGTTATGATGCATTGGAACACAACCAAGAAAGTTTTCAGCTGTTCAATTTCCTTAAGGCCACAAAGCACACGTATATTACCTCCCGAGGAAAGGGAAATGTCTATTATTATGCTATATTAACAAATGTATTAACTTCAGTTCATAACTCTATATGTCACTCTAATCATGAAGGTGTTATGTCTATTTGAATCAACATCTCACTGAACACAAGTTTCCATAATTTTGATAAGACTGAAAATCATAGAACATTTTTTAATCCATAACAAGAAAGAAAGTTTAATAATATGACTTTCATTACAAAATCAATTTTATAAAACTTAGTTGATGCAGACATGAAAAATTACTGCATCTAGTATTTTGTATGACCTCTATGATTTCTGAGGACAGGACAAGTCTAAGCATGGAATGAACAATTTGTCAACATATTGCAAAATCTATTTTTCTCCATTCTTCAAGAACAACCTCTTTTCGAGCCTGGATGCTGGATGTAATATGATCCTCAACTTGTCTCTTCAGATTCCTCATAGGTGTTTTGATTGGGTTCAGATCAGGAAACATACTACTACTGAACTACTTTTATTGATCTGAATCCAATGGACACAAACACCTATGAGGAATTCTGAAGAGACAAGGATCACTCTCCATCCAACATCCAGGCTCTAAAAGAGGTCATTCTTGAAGAATGGAGAAATAAAGATGATGCGATATATGTCCAACTTGTTCATTCTAAGCCTAAAAGACTTGTGCTGTCCTTAAAACTGATAGAGGTCATACGAAATACTACATGTAGTAGTTATTGATATGGGGTGTATTCAGGTTTGCATCAATTAATTTGAGAACAACTGAAAATTTTGTAATGAAAGTTATGACATCTAACTCTGGTCAGCTATTCCTAGCTCTATCAGCGGCCGGTTGTAAACAGTGTATGGAGCCGGATATTACTGTTCCTTACACTATGTAATTGTAACACAAAAACCAGGAATGCAACACATAGTAAGGACGACTCAGTGGTGACTTCAATAGGTATTTATTAGGCGGGAACAGAGAGATGGAGGAAGTTTGGGTAAGCAACATCAAGAAGGGAGTACAAAGCAAAAGAAATTCATAACAGTTTGCACATTTCACAATTACACTCAACTGATCAAGTGCAATTACTACAGATTAATACGACTAAATTTACTTAGCAATAATCCAACCCCATTCCTTCCATCAGGCGATGGTCAGAGTCACCCTACTAGGGTCACAATTATTCAATAAACAAGACAAACTTAAACTTTCAAAGACCCACTTATGTCAGCGGTTCACCAACAGTTAACCTCTATTAATAACTTATTTTTTTCTCAGTACCATAAAGTCGGGAAGCCAACTCACTTAGATGCTGATCCAGAACAAATGTCCGTCTCTCAGTCTCTGGTTCGCAACGTCCAATCTTCAGTGCTTGACAGCATAAATTGATTCTTTTCAATGGTGACGATGTTCAGTGGGAAGTCTTTGGGTTCCATTAGCAACAGTATTTGTATTTGGGTTCCTCTGGCAATGATATTCCATCTTTGAATTCCTCTGGCGACGATATTCGGTCTTCACATTCCTCTGGCGATGATATTTGTTTGGTCTTTAGGTTCCTTTCACAACAATATTCAGTCTTTGAGTTCCTCTGGTGACAATATTCGACTTCGGGTTCCTTTGGGGATGATTTTTAGTTTCGGGTTCCTCTAGCAGTGGTATGTAGTCTTCGGGTTGCTCTGGCAGTAAAATGCAAGATTTTGGTTTCTCTGGACTCAGTGCGCTTCCAGATGATTCAATTGCAGACAACATTGGACTGTTCTGATGCGCACATGTTTTTCCCCTAAATATCTTGGCACCAACTCTGCCTTCCTGCTGCCACCCAGCCTTTTATATTTGACTAGAAGGTGGCCCGATTCTAACGCATCGGGTATTTTAGAATTTGCGTATTGTGTAGTTAATGTATGTTTTTTGTTATATATATAGATGTTGTTGTGTGTAGTTGCCAAGTGTTTGTGTAGGGCGCTGTAAATGTTCTGGGTGTTGTCTAGGTGTGGGGGGGTGAGAGCGGTGTTGTTTGTGTGTTGCGTTATGTGTGTTGCGTTGTTTGTGGAGCGCTGTGTGTCTGCATTGTTGTCTGTGTGTGGTGCTGTGTGTGTTGCGCGGTTTGTGTGAGTGTGGCTGTGGGGTGCGTGTGTGTGTTTTGGGGGAGGTATGTTTTGTGCAATGTGTGTGTGTTGTGCGGTATGTGCATATGCATATATGCATGTGCATATATTTGTGTATGCCGCGGTGTTTGTGTGTTGGGTGTTGTGTGTGTGCGGCGTTGTCTGTGTGTGTGTGGGTGTCTATGTAGGGCGGTGTTTGTGGTTCCCAGTGTGTGTGGTGTGTTGTGCGGTGCGCGTGTGGCGGTGTGTGTTTTGGGGGGAGGTGTGCACCCCCATCGTGCTCCATCCCCCATGTTGCGCACCCCCCATCGTGCTCCTTCCCTTATGCTGTGCATCCCCATCGTGCTCCATCCCCCATGCTGCGCACCCCCCATCGTGCTCCATCCCCCATGCTGCGCACCCCCCATCGTGCTCCATCCCCCATGCTGCGCACCCCCGCGTGCTCCATCCCCCATGCTGCGCACCCCCGCGTGCTCCATCCCCCATGCTGCGCACCCCCCATCGTGTTCTATCCCCCATGCTGCGCACCCCCATTGTGCTCCATCCCCCATGCTGCGCACCCCCCATCGTGCTCCATCCTTCATGCTGCGCACCGCCCATCGTGCTCCATCCCCCATGCTGCGCACCCCCTATTATGCTCCATCCCCCATGCTGCGCACCCCCATCATGCTCCATCCCCCATGCTGCGCACCCCCTATCGTGATCCATCTGACATGCTGCGCACCCCCATCATGCTCCATTCCCTATGCTGCGCACTCCCCATCGTGCTCCATCCACCATGCTGCACACCCCCCATCGTGCTCCATCCCCCATCGTGCTCCATCCCCCATACTGCGCACCGCCATCGTGCTCCATCTCCCATGCTGCGCACCACCCATCGTGCTCCTTCTCCCATGCTGCACACCCCCCATCATGCTCCATCTCCCATGCTGCGCACCCCCCATCGTGTTCCATCCTCCATGCTACACACCCCCCATCATGCTCCATCCCCCATGCTATAATAGTCCTCCTATTATACTCAGAGAGGAGTATAATAGGAGGACTATAATAGGAGGGGTAGTCCTGGGGAAAGAGGAGTATAATGGGAGGAGTGGTACTGGGGAAAGAGGAGCATAATGGGACGAGTGGTCCTGGGGAAAGAGGAGTATAATGGGAGGAGTAGTTCTGGGGGGGAGGTGTATAGGTGCCCAACGTGTGCCGGGGCGGGGCCAAGCGGGCCACCGGGGGATGGGCCGAGTGGGTCACCGGGTGCGCGGCCGAGCGGGTCAACGTGTGCTGGGGGCGGGGCTGAGTATGCCAACGTGTGCCGGGGGCGGGGCCGAGCGGGCGAGGCGTCAGCATATGCCGGCTCCCTGCACATGTGTACCGGGAGCCGGTGTACGCTGGTAACCATGATACACATCAGGTAACTAAGGGAAGCGCTTCCTATAGTTGCCCAATGTGTATCATGGTTACCAGCGTACACCGGCTCCATCACGATCCCAGCATCGCAAGGTTATGTCCGCCGGGGGCGGGGCCGAGTGTGCCAACCTGTACTGGGGGCGGGGCCGAGCGGGCGAGGCGTCAGCGTATACCTGCTCCCTGTACATGTGTACCGGGAGCTGGTGTACGCTGGAGCGGGCGATGCGTGCAGAGGGCCGAGGCGAGTGGGCCATCCATGCGGGGGGCGGGGCTAGGCCAAGGCAAGCGGCCAATCCGTGGGGGGGCGGGGCCAGGCCGAGCCCAGCGGCCAATCTGACAGTTGTCACTGTAACGACACTGTCACTGTAACGACACAATTTTGGAGCAAGACAGACAGACAGACAGAATAAGGCAATTATATATATATAGATAATTGCGCCACAGTGGTCACCTCATTAGGCATATCTTTCTAACTCTTCCCTCGAGGAAACACACTCCTTACTGATTGGTTCCTGCTGATCCTGTAAATGGCGATGTTGGTGCACAAATACCATGGAGCACGGAGTTTGAGTATCTTCTTCTGGCCACCCTTTTACATAGTAGCCGCTCCCGGGTACTGTAAGCCAGCTCCTAATCAAATAAACATGTGATAAACATGAGTATTCCTATCCTGACACTATTACCAGCTTGTATGCTAAATGTGCGCACCAAAGGTGGTGTCGAATTGCCTATAAATAAATCAAAAGCGTTACTTTTTTGAGGTTTTGAAACTTCAAGAAATGTGTAATTTTCGCAAAAGACCACCAGAGGGAGACATTGCTTCTTTTATATAATTTATGTGGATGGACCTATAGCCAGGAATTCAACACCTTCCATATACAGTTTATCCTTTATTTTAAGTATTAGTAGCTGCTGTATCAATAATTATCTTTGCTATATTTTTCTGGTTTGATTTTTCAACTCAGTTTACTGTAAATGAGATAAGTGAAAACATGAAATGTAGTTATAGTCTAATAAAAGCGATACTGTAGAGTTTTTTTTATGCTATTTACAGTAAAGAACGGGAAATGAATACATCATTTTCAATTATTCCTCAATTCAACTTATTATTAAATTTATTATTCTGTTATCCAACTTATTATTTTTAGGACTGTTATTATTCTACTATTCAACTTATTATTATTTGCAAAATATTTTTTTTAAAATTTATATTATTCTGCTTATCTTATTATTACATACTGTATTTTTATTAATTCACTATTTATGTATTTTCAGTATTTTTCACTTTATGATTGTTATTTTGTATTAAAATATTGAACTTTTTTTTTTCACTAATGCAATTTTCTTATTTTGTCGATCTGTCAACTACAATGGCCAAATGCTTCTCAATCGTTGGCGATTTCTAGAAAGCCATGGAGTACTGATGTTAGACATGGCACATCATTCAGACTGAGCAGTGAGAGTGATGTAGTGCATACCAGATATAGAGCTGCAGTATACAGTACATTACAGAATAGTAGTATGATTTGGTATATAGCAAGATGGCCCTAATGAACACCTATCAGCATGGCATTTAGTAATGTACAGTATATTGTACTTGGTTTTATTATGTATATCCCTTTTAAACATGAAAAGCACCATGAAATAAATGGAGCTATAATAATAATACTAATAATAATAAAACAATTATCATATTATTACCATGAAGTAACAATGCTAGAACATTTTTCTTAAAACTATTCAATTCTTTTTCCTGAAATATTATGAGTAAATTAGGTCTTATCATTTCCATAGTCAACATACTGTCCCCCTACAGTGTCTAGGTAGTAGAGACTGCCTCGATGAAGAGAAGGAATGGTACATGTAGCGCCCCTGAACCCATCAGGGCACTACAAGGTACTGCATCCTGCCAAAGATGCAGGGTCTACCCCTAGGGACCTGGAAGACCAGTGCCGGTAGCAGAAAAACACATTAAAATCCCAGTTGTCCCCATCCACAGACTGGTGACTGACTAGAGTGGAACCAATGAATGGCCACCCAGGGGTGGAGCCGATCCAGTCCACTAGACGACAACCAGGTGAGAGGGGATGGACAGTTAGACAGTTAGTAAGTGGAAGTGAGAGAGAACGGACGTAACTAGACTGACAAGGGATTGAGACGGTGACCTGAGGGCCCAGGAGTGTGGTTGATGGTGGAGTATGGCGAAGTACCCCCGGAACCATAGCACTGACGGGGTACAGAGCCCTAGGTCAGGCAAATGCTCCAGGTAGACATGATAAAATATGCACAGTGAGGGGACTATCCAGGACCTCACTGACCTTAGAAGTCCGGGGGCACCAGCAGTAACGGGAGAACCAGGGACCGGAACGGAACACCGACCCTACAGGGTTCACACTGCTCGCCGTAGGGACCAGAGACTGAGAGACAAACAGGTGGGGACCCCCAGACACGCCAAGCCATGGGGACCCACCAACTTGAGAGAAGTGCAGGGGAAACAAGCCACCAGGTCATCAAACTGGCACTGGAACTAAGTGAACCCGAGGTGAATACCAGGCTTCCTTCGGGTACCAGTTACGATCCACTGTGAGTAAAGAGAACCAGTTACACTGCAATCCCTTGTGTGGCCTACCTTCTTTCCGCGCCTAACTCCATCATCTACCTCCTCTGGGGCCTGGCCCTACTTGCGGAGGGCCCAACATCCAGGCTGCCGTCAACATCAGCCCCAGTGGAGAGACTGTGCAGCGGCGGTTCGATCTCCATAACCACAACCCACAAGTGGCATCACGATGTAAACTTTTAAAGCGACCCCCAGGGTCATGGAACCGAGCAATGGCCACCCAGTGACACATCCCAGTAGTACACCGCCCGGGACCAAGTACTCCATAGCCCTGGGGTGGGACAGCTTTTTTGTCATCACAAACAGGATTGGACAAGACCCGTTAAAACCGGGTGACGTGCGCCTTATAGACTGCTTTTGTGACTTGTGCAACTGTCGCCATCTTGTGTGAAAAAGCAACTGTGCCATCACTGTGGAAAAAAGCGCGCAAACAGAAACTCCCCCCCCCTCCCCGGGAGTGTGCAACATGTAAAACAAAACTGGAAGCAGGGAGACTGGGAACCCTGTGGCGGAATGCTCCCAGACTCACCAGGAGAATGTCGACTCCAAATGACCAGGGAACAAACTAGGTCGCTCCGGGACCTGGACGGCAGAGAGGCTACAGGCGGAGGTCCAGTGGCTGTGCTGGACGATGCAGGCGCAGCAACTCCGGTAGATTGCAGAGTGGTGAGCGGAGATGATGCAAGAGGTGGCCGCCATACGGGCCCATGAGCACAACACTAATCAAAAATCACAACAATAATAATATTTATTCACTTACATAGTACCATTAATTCCATAGCGCTTTACATACATCAGCAATCTAAATACCCTATCTGTATGGTATTTGGAGTGTGGGAGGAAACTGGAGTACCCAGAGGAAACCTACACAAACATGGGGAGAACATACAAACTCCTGGCAGATGTTTTCCTTGGTGGGATTTGAACCCTGGATCCCAGTGGTAACCACTGAGCCACCATGCCATCCTACATGCTCTTTGATTCTTTGACCAGCAAGATAGTATTGGGGTACAATTACTGACTGGTATTATTAAAGCTGACCTAGTTGGACCATTTTAGGATTGCAGATGGACTCAAAATCAGCTCCCAAACCTACTGCCAGTTTAAAGCATTGCCTTCAAGCAGTAGTGTAGGAAAAGTCTTCATCTTTCAAGAAAACCCTGAGTTTTATGCAGGACAAAGCTCCATTGCATATAGTGAAGTACTCCGCTGCTTGGCTAGCCAGTAAGGGTCCTTAAGTACTTAAAGTATAAAAGAATAATGATGAAAGAATAGTGACATGGTTCTCTTCCTCACCTTACCTAAACTCTATTGAGAACTTGGGGCCCCTATAAAATGGGATTTTCGATGAAGGAAAAAAGTGCATATTCTCTTAACAAAAACAAAACATCACCTTAAAGCACCACTCCAACATTTTGGGGTTTTTTTTCAGCACTGTAGTGGTGCTTTAAATCAAAGCCCCTGCTCCTTCTCTGATACTTACCCTCCTGCACTTTGTTCCTTTTGGGCATCACTCCAGCAAGTGGAGCCATCTTTTGATCATAACTTCTGACTGGTCTGAAGTCAGAAGTTAAGTCACAAGCTCTCATTACAAGTCTATGAGTGCCAGAACAAGGTCAGACCAAGGCTCTCATAGACTTGTATTTAGTTGTGACCTTCAGCTTGCTCCATGAAACACTTGGGCTGCCGGCAGACCACAAACTGTTGGAAACTGACAGGAGCGGTGATGAAAACAGATGTTGGACGGTGAGTATGAAACAAGGGTAGTGAAATAAAAAAAGCAAAAAAGCTGAAGTGGTGCTTTAAATATTCAGATTGCAGGTTCATTAACCCTTTGGATTGACCTAAAGTTATTCAATAATAAAATGAATGATCAAGAATACAAATTACCTCATAATTCTGCACACAGCAGAGAGAGAGGGGACCCTGCTGACCATAAGAGCTTACACTCTACAGCAGAGAGAGAGGGGACCCTGCTGACCATAAGAGCTTACACTCTACAGAGAAAGAGAGAGAGGACCCTACTGACCATAAGAGCTTACACTCTACAGAAGAGAGAGAGAGGACCCTACTGACCATAAGAGCTTACACTCTACAGAAGAGAGAGAGAGGACCCTACTGACCATAAGAGCTTACACTCTACAGAAGAGAGAGAGAGGACCCTACTGACCATAAGAGCTTACATTCTACAGAAGAGAGAGAGAGGACCCTACTGACCATGAGAGCTTACACTCTACAGAAGAGAGAGAGAGGACCCTACTGACCATAGAAACTTGCACTCTACAGGAGAAAGAGTGAGAGAGGACCTTGCTGACCATAAGAGCTTACACTCTACAGAAGAGAGAGAGAGGACCCTACTGACCATGAGAGCTTACACTCTACAGAAGAGAGAGAGAGGGCCCTACTGACCATAGAAACTTGCACTCTACAGGAGAAAGAGTGAGAGAGGACCTTGCTGACCATAAGAGCTTACACTCTACAGAAGAGATAGTGTAGACCATACTGAACATATGAGCTTACACTTTACAGGAGAAATTGTGCCAGGTAAGGTTTGCTTTTTTGCGAAACAATAATTTGAGGCTCAAAATGTTCGATTTTGCATGAAAACTTTAATTTCAGTTCATTTGACTCAAGCTCACTCCTCCATGGATCGATGCACTCATCTTTATTCCTAATTTTCAATCTTTGATTAGTATAGATGCATTATATATACCCTGTATCATGACTAACTAATGAGTAAAAATAAATGTATGCTTTAGGGTTTGCTATGAAAAGCTTCTATAAGAACCAATATGGTCATTGCCAGAGCTTTTACCAAAATCTTCCAATAAACTGTTAGGCTAGTGTGGTGTGAAGTCCTTTAGTTTCGTGATGCTTATCCAGCGAGTATTATCATAATCTGATGAATAGCCACCAATGTCTCCTGCTGGTGACAAACCAAGTAAAATATTTGTTTTTGTTGTTTTTTAATTTATTCTACAGAAGTGCAATTTAGTAGATACAAGAGACCCATTCACTGCTTTATTTATATTAATAATATTGGAGTTAAATCAATGCACGCATAATGAGGAGAACAGGTGTCTTATTCTTCACTGTGGGTAGTAAAGAAATGACTTTTTCTCTTCCACCTTGAGTATTCTTTTGATTTTAAGAAATGCTGATTTTTTTGAGGTTTATTGGCATTTGGAATGTCACATAGTGTTAAAACCACAGAAAAGGCACCTTTCAGGGCACTGCAGTTCTTTTAGGGCTACTATATCCCCGTTTAGAAGTTATCAATCAGATAGAAATTCTGAAGACAAAGCTGCTGAGTCACTTAAAGGGTTTGTCTGGGACTTAATTTTTTTACCCCATTGGGCTAAGCACTTAGCGGTACTTTACACGCTGCGATATCGCTAACGATTTATCGTCGGGGTCACGGTGTTTGTGACGCACATCCGGCGTCGTTAGCGACATCGCAGCCTGTGACACGTACGAGCGACCTTAAACGATCGCAAAACAGACAAAAATCGTTGGTGTTGGAGAGGTCGTCCTAAAACCAAATATCGTTGTCTGCTTAGTTGCGATGTTGTTCGTCGTTCCTGCGGCAGCACACATTGCTATGTGTGACACTGCAGGAACGACGAACATCTCCTTACCTGCTTCCACCGGCAATGAGGAAGGAAGAAGGTGGGCGGCATTTTCCAGCCGCTCATCTCTGCCCCTCCTCTGCTATTGGACGACTGCCGTGTGACGTCGCTGTGACGCCGCACAAACCGCCCTCTTAGAAAGGAGGTGGTTCGCAGGCTAGAGCGGCATCGCAGGGAAGGTAAGTCCGTGTGATGGGGCCTAGCGATGTTGTGTGCCACGGGCAGCAATTTGCCCGTGTTGCACAATTGATGGGGCGGGTACGCTCACTAGCGATATCGGTACCGATATCACAGCATGTAAAGTACCCTTTATTGTCAGGTAGTTTATAACTTTATGCCTGCTCTGCTCAATCTCTCTTGGCTAAAGCCTGCTTTACACCTTACAATTAGTTGTGCGATCTCGTATGCGATGTGCCACGCCCAGGTCGCATATACGATCTGCCGAGATCGTACATAGGTCGTATATTTGCTGTCACATGTGAGTTATGAAATCTATGCAAAATTAATCAATATGTTGTACGATCTGTTAGATCATGTGTGCTATGACGTCAGCATAGCCCACCCCTTTTTTCCAGAATGGACTAGGCGGTTTTTTTCCCTCTTAGTTAAACCTTTTTTTTTTTTTTTTTCCCTTTATCACGCAAATACAATATCCAAAACAAGTGAAGCAAACTTAGCCCAAAAAAAACAGAATCAAAAAGAAAAATATTAAAGAATTAAAACCTACCGTCAAAAACAAAACAAAATCAAATCACAATGTGTGACACACCAAAAAAACGCACAAAGGACACAGAGGCGCACGCAAAAGAATCTACCACAGGACCAGATACATACATAAATGCAGTATTTTACTGCAGTAGCGAAAGCCTATTAAAGACAGAACAAGCCGTAACGCAGGTGCGAACAATTAGCTTAGGGGGGGGCCTGAGTCATGTCGTGTCACGACACACCCCCATAGCATATGACGTTGATAATTTCAATTAGACAGATCGTTAGTAGGGTGCCACACGTTACAATACACTCGTTTCGTACAACAAAATGTACAATATTTAGGAACTGAATGACGTGTATGCGATCAACGTTTTTGCGTTCAATCTTGATCGCACGTAGATGTCACACGCAACTATGTCACTAACGATGCCGGATGTGCATCACTTACGACGTGACCCCGCCGACACATTGTAAGATTTACTGAAGCGTGTAAAGCCTGCTTAAGAGTGATCACGGACCACTCCTGGCAGTGATTTTCCTACCTCCTGTGATGTTACATGGATGACACAGTTCCTTCTCTTCTTTTCCATTGTGTTGATGGGGTGTCACTGCTTCTGTCATATTGATTGACCCCCGGGTCAGCTAGTGCAGCGGCAAGCTGTCTATCAATCATCATGGCATTGGTATTGAGGTTTCATTAATAAATCAGAGTGGAAGAGAAGGAACTGCTCTGACTATGTGTGGTCACAGGAAGTAGGTGAATCGCTAGCAGGAGCTGTTCTGTGATCACTGAGCGCGGAAAGATTATCGCAGGGCAGAACAAGCAGTTGTCAGCAACTATCTGCCGATGAGTGCTTAGCCATATAGAGAAAAAAATAAGTCTCAGATAACTGCTTTAAGATTAGACACATGACAACAGTTTGCCATTAAGATACAATATTTTCACAGTCATTACTTTTTATCATATACAACACGATTCTAAACCCAACCTCTTAAAGAGCCATATAAAACCAGTGTCTTGTGAAATTCTTTCAGACATTAACTGAAGAGAACCTTTTGTCATTTTGAAGACTCCTTACCTACCTTTTCTTACATAAAGTGCAGGTTATCTATTGTGCAGTAAAAATCTTCTAGACATACAGCGTCCGTTACATGCGCTGCCATATTATTACAGACCAGCGCTCTGCTCCACTTACTGGCTGCACTGGCCATGGAAAAACCATGCAATGCCAGTTACTGCAGCCTCATATGGTCACCTGGATGCACAGGGGCATCTATGGTCTATTGGATATTCCAATGTCGCTGTAATTATTCCTGTAAATATGTTTCTTTATGCTTCTTTCACACATCAGTTTTTATGCATCAGTCACAATCTGTTTTGAGAATGATGCGACAGATAGAACGCAGATTATGGTAAAACTGATGCGACAGAACCTGTAAAAAAAACAGATCCATTGTATCATTTTTTTCCTGACCGGCAATGATTTTACAACCCTTCTGAGCATGCTCGGTTATAAAAAATGGAATCAGACAATGGATTCTGCGCATAATACCTATAATTAAGACACAGGAATCTAAATTGCTTGCAAAAAGTGAAACAATTATTTTTATTATTAAAGCAAAGTACATTTACATTGTAATAAGTGACATTTCACAAAAGGACCATAGTTTAGTGAAAAAGATGGAGGGAAAATAGTATAGCCACACTAATAGTTCATGTGGTGATGCACCCCGAGTAGGCAGAAACCCTTTTAATTTTACCAATTTATTAAATGCCAGTTGAGACCAAACGACTACATTGTCAGGGGAATACTGTCTATGAGATTAAACCCATGTATTCAGATCTCATCAAACATATGTGCCAACCGACCTGTTGGGGTCGAGTAATAACACTAATTATATGTGGATGTGACCACCCTCAATCCGACAATGCAATTGAGAGCTACACACAATCACCCTAAGAAGCATATGCCAAAAGTATACAAAGGGTTAATTTGTTATGGTCTATAGTGACACTATTTATATGTGGATGTAAACACCCTCAATCCTACAGTTAGATTGAGAGCTGCACAAAAACCCCAAGAAGCATATGCCACAGGTAAATAGTGGGTTAATTGGTGTATCACCCCAGAGTTGAAATTACTCCAGGTCACACGTAAGTATATTCTTAAATATCAATAATAAGGTCAGAAGACACATTAAACCTGCAATAAACCTGCAATACAGACGATTTGGTCTTTACCTGAAGTCATGTTTAGTGATGGCTAGAGGGTTTCCACGTGGTCGGGGTCCGTCACCAGTGACTCTGCCTCAACGCGCGTTTCACCGCTTCGGTTTCGTCAGGAGGCTTGTGTATTGAAAAGTGATGTCCCCTCTTATAGATCCCCCGATCAGGTACAGGTGTGCACGGACGGTCAGCTGTTATGGACGCGCCCACCAACATGATGCAGATCCCGCGAGCCCGTCGCCAGTCGAGCGCGTCACACGCCGCATGACCGCTTACGTGCGGTCAGCGGTCATGTGACACGGAGCCAGCAAGGAAACCGGATGTGTCATCCGGTCGCCATGCCAACTCACTCAGTCGGCTGACTTGCTCGCGGTGATATGCAGCACATGCTGGAGGCGCGTCAGAACCGTCAACCTGCACAACCCGAGCCCGGTCGTCCAAGATCCTGATTGTATCATAACCTCACCAATAGTAAGTAACCCATTTTACAGAACACATCAATACACATATCATAAATTAATGGTCAAGAAATATAAGCATTACTGCTGTAAGGTTTAGAGAGAGAAACAGAAGATTTAGATAGAAATAGAGGGATCACATTACATTATCAATGTAACTCAGATGACACACGTAATATACTAACTAATATTATAATAAATGTATATGAGCGCATCTGATAATCACTTATACATATATAGAAACTGTAATCTCAGTTATTATATTCCTCTCTTGTTATTTCTTTTCCTTCTCTCATTTCTTGAGTTTGTAATATAGGTTAGTACGTATCCTCCAATGGGGGTCATCATTCCATAGGTGGTGAATTATAATGGAACTATATCATATAGGAAGCTATAACGAAAACAGATAATAACAATTAAAAACACATATAAGATGAATAAAATAAAATAAAATTCGCGCTAATCTGATAAATAGGACTTGAAGCTTAGAGACTCATTTAGTCCCTTAGGTGTCATTGTATCCAGGACTACTATCCATTTCGTTTCTTTTTTCAATAGTTCATTCTTGTAATTACCCCCTCTGGAGCCCAGGCTGACATGATCAATGCCTTTTACCTTGAACCCTGTAGGGTTACTCTTATGGTGGAGAAAAAAATGCCGTGGTATTGATTTTAACCCCACTATGTCCTGGCAACCCTTAGCATTGACTATATCCCTTACGTGTTCCAGGGTTCGCACACGTAATTGCCTTGTAGTCATGCCTATGTATATTTTGTTACACGGACACCAAGCATAATATATAACCATATCCGTCCTACAGGTAATATTGTGAGTGATGGAGTAATTTTTAGAGGCAGAACTGTCATCGAACGTCATGCTCCTCTGTATATATTTGCACGCAGTGCAGTTCCCACACTGAAAACATCCCCATCTAGGTCCTTTTTGACCCAGTATATTATATGGCGGGGGGACGTAATGACTACGCGTGAGCATGTCTCTCAAATTTTTGGACCTCCGCCAAGTCATTGCTGGGTATGTTGTCAAGTGTTTGGCCAGATCCTTGTCTGCCAGCAAAATTTGCCAATATTTTCTGAAGATACCTCCAATCTCGTTCCATCTATCACTAAAATTAGTGATAAATCTAACTGGTTGGAGGTTCTGTTTTCTTTTATGTGTGACCAATAGATGCTCTCGCTCACTTTTTGCTGCCCTCATGAAGCCCTGTCTGATGTTTTTAGACTTATACCCACGTTCTTCCAGATTGGTCCGTAATCGTTGGGCTTGAATATCAAAATTCTTATCACTCGAACATATTCTCCTCATGCGTAAGAATTGTCCTGTGGGTACCGCTTTGATAGTTTGAGGATGGTGTGAGGACGAGGCGTGCAGAAGTGTGTTAGTCGCCGTTTCTTTCTTAAATACATCCGTGACTATCTGACCGTCCTCACCTCTAATGATTAGAATGTCCAAAAACTCCACTCTTGAATAGTCATATTTAGATGTGAGCCGAATATTATATTCGTTCACATTCAATCTTTTCAAAAAATTCACCAGGGATGTCTCAGGGCCCTGCCATATAAACAGGATATCATCAATATACCGATGCCATGAGACCACTGCATCGAACCCCTCCACATATTGGACAACCTCCCGCTCCCACAGCCCCAGGAAAAGGTTAGCATATGAGGGCGCACAAGTCGCCCCCATTGCCACCCCCTGGAGCTGTAGGTAATAACGGTCTTTAAAAATGAAATAGTTATGGGTTAAGAT
The DNA here is from genome assembly GCF_048569485.1 of Anomaloglossus baeobatrachus. Lineage (NCBI taxonomy): Eukaryota > Metazoa > Chordata > Amphibia > Anura > Aromobatidae > Anomaloglossus > Anomaloglossus baeobatrachus. The sequence continues at coordinate 506,904,279 of NC_134354.1, read as the reverse complement.
GTAATCCAATAACTCCATAACAAATTCCATAAGTTCTGTGTCCATGTTGGTCATTTGCAGAAAGGTTCTAGATGCAGTGGTCCCATGGCTATGAACAATTGAGGTATATAGCGCCTCAACATCACATGTCACCAGATACATATCTGGCTCAAGTTGAATGTGGTTGAGGCGCCTTAAGACATCTGTTGTGTCCCTGATATATGAAGGCAGGGTCCCGACACATCCCTGGAGAAAAAAATCAATAAATTTACAAGCCTTTTCATTTAGTCCATTAATTCCCGATACTATGGGGCGACCAGGTGGGTGGTCCCTGTTTTTGTGGACTTTAGGAATGACATAAAAGGTTGGAGTCTTGGGGCAATCAACCATGAGTCCATCTCTCATTTTACATGAAATAATACCTTTCCTAAAGCCCGTTTCTATTATGTCATCCAATATCCTTTTAAACTGAACGGTAGGGTTGGCTTCCAATCTCTTATAGCAACTCCTAGTGTTTAGTTGTCGATAAACCTCACATTCATACTTATCTGCAGGCCACACTACAAGGTTCCCCCCCTTGTCGGCGGGTTTTATCACCACCGTTTTCATATTTTTCAACTCTTTTATTGCTCGTCGTTCATTAAAAGTCAAATTATGTTTTTTAATTTTTTCTGGAATGGTATATAATGCCTCTCTTACCACTTTCACGAAGATATCCACATTCGGGCAGAGGCCATGAGGGGGGAAAACTTGTGTTCGGCTGTGCAGATAAGTAGGAAATTTGACAGGTGTAGATGCTTCCACCTCTTGCTGTTCTTCCAGTAAGGATTCCAAATCCGAAAGAGCTTGTTGTTCCCTAAATGTAGAGAATAGACCATTATCATTACTGTTAGCAAAGAATTTTTTGTACCTCAATTTTCTCGCAAACAGCTCTAAGTCCTTAATGATAGTAAAATGATCTAATTTAGCTGTGGGAGAAAAAGTGAGTCCCTTTTCAAGTACACTTATCTGGGATTTAGTGAGTGTTATACTGGAGAGGTTAATTACCTTTAATTTATCCTGTTTTTTTGTGTTCCTCTCTTTTGATTTCTCAGAGTTCTTCCGGAACCACTTGGATTTATGGCATCGGGTGGGGGGCCATGCTCCGATATGTCTCCCCTCCCTTGCCGCTTGGCTAAAAAATGTTCTCCACATGATTCGTCAGAAAAACTTGATGCTAGGGATGATGATCTTGAATTTCTAGCAATCCTCCCTCTCCCACTTGAATTATTGTTATACCAACGGTATATCTTTTTATTTTGGTAATCAGATAAATCCCGTTGGTACTTCTTGATTTTCCTATCTTGAACTTCCTTTTCACATTTATTAATTTCGGATTCAAGCTCTTTATCGAATTTGGAATGCTCCTCTGGAGATAGGCTTTCCTGTATTTGGATCTTATAGTTATCCAGGTCCTTCTCAACTGAGTCAATGGCTTTTTTATCTAATCCTATAAGTAACTCTATAAGAGTGCGAGAGCATCTAGTCAATGCCTCCTCCCACCGTTCAATAAACAGGGAGTCAGAAATTACTGCTGTAGGAAATTTTTGTATGCGCAGTCCACGTGGGACTATATTTTTTTGCAGATATGTTTCTAAGGACACCTTGTTCCACCATATGCGAGTGCGACGCTTAAGAGAGTCCTTGATTTTAAGTTTCAAGTCCCTTATATCAGGTACATCACTTTCTGTGGCACTCCCTTCACCAAACAGTGTGCCTATTTGTGAGATCCACGTTTTGTCACGTTTTTTGTAATCCATGTAGCCACTGGCTGAGGCATCTGAAATAACAGAACAATGTTATATTAACCTATAAGGAGCCCCTTTAAATCTCAAGAGTTGATTCCCATCAAAAGACCTAATACCTATAATTAAGACACAGGAATCTAAATTGCTTGCAAAAAGTGAAACAATTATTTTTATTATTAAAGCAAAGTACATTTACATTGTAATAAGTGACATTTCACAAAAGGACCATAGTTTAGTGAAAAAGATGGAGGGAAAATAGTATAATAATGGATTCTGCGCATATAGGCTTCCACTACAACAAACGACAGATGTCGATGCACACAACAAACGTTACTATGGACGTTGTCTCCGTCATGTTTGTCAACGGATCCATCGTACGATGGATGTAACGTGAGGCCATCCGTCGCAATCCATCGCTAATGCAAGTCAATGAGAAAAAAATGGATCCAGCACTGGATCCATTTTTTTCACATTTCGACGGATTGTGACTGATGGCAAAAAATGGATGTGTGCAAGAGGCCTTGATGGAACCTGCACATTGTGTTCCAATACTGGAGTTGTAAGGACACTGCATCTGATATATCTCTTGCCATGGTAGTTTTTGCGTAAAGGTGACTATAAGCTATGTGCGCACGTTGCGTAATTACATGCAGTTACGCTGCGCTTTGTAGCGCAGCGTAACTGCATGCGTCCTGCGTCCCCTGCATAATCTATGGAGATTGTGCAGGAGCCGTGCGCACGTGGCGTCTTAGAGCGCAGCGCTTCGACATGTCACTTCTTCCGTGCGCTTTGCCGGCAGCCCCTGCTCTGTCTATGGGAGGAGCTGCAGGCAGAGCGCATGCAATCGTCTTTTTTTTTTTTCACTACGGACATTTTCTGCAGCGATTGGAAGCGCACGTGTGCTCTTCAGATCGCTGCAGAAATTTCTGCAGTGACTGTACGCAACGTGAGCACATAGCCTAAATATGGGAATGTGTCATCATCACACCTATTAAATCAAGTTTTCATATTTCTTATTTCTCAAATCATAACATTTAAAAAAAAATCTTGCAGTTTTCACGCTGACCATTTTGTCCATTAATAGATTCCTACTTTCTGCCTTTCACGCCGACATTAGCAGCAATCAACTGGCTCAGACCCTATTTGTTGTATAGAAGCATTATCTGAGCATGCTCTAATCTTGGCCAAGGCCGTCATACAGGGATGATGAGGAAGCGAATTATGACCATTACCTATTGTGAATGGAGGGTCATATCTATGCATAGAAAGGTGTTATCTGTCATTTTAATACAGTCTATGATAATAATGACTGCTGAAAAGTCATCACTTAACAGATATAAGTCCAGTGGGAAAATTGAGAGATTTATGCTTTATTTTTTAAATGATGTGGGAAATTGAAGAAAAAATGAAATAGATAATTAAAAAAATAAACATTGTTAAAAAAATTTAAAGCGCACCAGTCGCCAGGATTTTCGTATATAACCTAAAGCTAGTGCTATACTGACAGTATCAGGCTGATTCTATACATACCTGTAGTGGTCAGCTCGGATATATAGGTTTTGAAACACAATTAAAGATTATAAAATAATCAGCTTCTTGAGTGACAGCAGCTGAGGATCAGATAATAGCTGGGGGTATTCATAGTTATCCCCTCCCCCTGTTAGAATTAGCATAAGTATTATACAATCTATTTAATTTTTGACTTGCAGCTCCTGTGTGAGGTCATACCCTTGTGACCAGAAGGGGCGGGGCCTCAGCCAACAGAAAAATGTTGCTTCCTGGTATCAGCTTTGTTGGCTGAGGGAGGGGGCATACAGATTGGAAAGGGGAATGTGTGGAACATAACGCTCAGGTCACAGTGGAGAGGGGGCCCATACAGCACCGGACGGCAACCCTGTGCTGGGGGTCGCTGGCTGGCGCTGCAGCTCCTCTTCATCTGTGGTACTAGAGCACACTGCACAGTAGCTCTACCCACAGATGAACTTTAGACCAGGAGCACGCAGCGAACACTGTGGACTGCATACCTGTGTGGATTAATAGGACAGCAGCCACACTTTCCTGTCGAGCACTGCAGTCTCCAGAACCTGACCCGGGGGCCGCAGAACTGACGTAGGCGAGTGGGCCTCGACATTTGCCCAGGAGCGCCGGGTGCAGACGCCGGCCCTGTTCACAATATTCCTCTAATATTTATAGACAACCACATTGAAAATTGATTTAAAATGACACTATGTATTAAATACCAGGTTAATGTTATACAAATGCCTAATAACTACTCCTCTGACCAGTGAAACTTATAGCACTAGTAATTACAGTCAGGGTGTAACTTGTAGCTCTTTAAATTCAATACAAAATTGGTAACATGCCCCCACCTACCAGGCACCATTGCTACTTGTGGATACTCTGCGTCCCCTCAGGCACCAGAACACCTGGGGTGTAACTAGTACATGTACTAATCCATCCAATATATGCCCTTCAGCACAACTCCATAGCTATTTAATTACACATCACTTATGTAAGATGTCACTTTCTTAGGGAAAGTCATTAATCAAAATATATGTAGTTTAGACTTCGTTTATAAACATGAAATACGTCTCATCAAAAGAATTGATTAAGTTTTATACAGTAACTCATACATCAAGCCTTCAGTGTCTTCATTGTTGTAGACTTACAGAGCTGCACCAGGACATCTAGTATTTGCTGATCCATTTACTTAATTTTTCTTCAGTGGGTAACAACTAACTTCAACAGAAAAAAATAAGAATAATTATATTTATCTAAGAAAGACTGTGGATGCTTTAAGAACTTTTTACCAGCAAAATATATTAGGGCAATATCTGGAAGCTGATATCTGGTTACCATTCATCTGTGCAACCTCAACCCTTGTCTGGCAAGATGATATCTTGGTTTTAGGAATAGCGTAGCTTCTCCTTAGATTAAAGTCTTTAAGAGATTTAGGCACGTCGACTACACTACACCTAGCAATGCATCAAGCTTTACCTCTGATGACCATGATCTCATTTTTAATCATATAGTAAAATATTACCCTCGATTCAGGGACAATGCAGGCGAACGTATCAAAAAAGCTCCCATGTTATTTAGTGAGCATAGGGCTGCAGGTTGGCAGTTTTTCTCCTTATTTATAGCTAGTGATTATATACTCTCAGCCACTAGTTAAATATATATTCTGGAGAAAGCTTACCTTTGTAGACATTGGAGTTCATTTACAATAACCATATTGTCCAAGGTTGAATCCTTTACTTCACTGTGCACTAAATTTACATTAATTTACTGTCTGTCTCAATTGTTCTTTATCAGACTTGTCTAGTAGTGTTGAGCGAGTAGTTAACTATTCGTACTTGCTATGCTGTTAGCGAGTACTGTCCGATACTTGCATATTCGTTACGAGTAGTGGGCGCAATGTAAGTCAATGGAAAATGATCGCTAAGTAGCAAGTAACCCTAAAGCTGTACTATTCGCTACTCGCATGAAAAGTACGGCTTTCGGGTTACTTGCTACTTAGCGAGTATTTCGCATTGACTTACATTGCACCCGCTACTCGTAACGAATATTCGAGTAGTGGACAGTATTCGCTAACAGCATATCGAGTACGAATAGTCAACTACTCGCTCAACACTATTGTCTAGTCTTTCACTTAGCAAGTAGGTATAATATTGTCTCTGAACAGCCAATAAAGACCATGTTTTTGGCCGATTTCTGTTACCACTGGAGATAATATATTCCAGTGGAATTAAATTCTATTTGAAAAAGCCACATTTGCCGAAATGCAGATTTTTTTTTTGTACTTTGCTTCTGAACAATTTCAGCAAAATGATGGTCACTGACGACTGCTAAACTGTAAAAAGTCATCAAGAGGTTTAAATATGAAAAAAAGGAAAAAAAATACTTATACTCGCCTTACTGTTCACCTCTCCAACTTCTCCATTGTCACTATGGCGGTGGTGATAAAAAGAGGTGATGAGGTCGTAACAGGTGGGTGTCAGTGAGGAGTTGAGGGACCAAAGAGGTGAGCGGTGAGGTGAGTATAAGTTGTTTTTTTTTAATAAACTTTATTTGATGGCAAAAGGTTAATACAAACCGTCAAACATTGCATAATATATACTGGTCATTTAACCATATTCTCACTATACAAAACCTTCTCATCTTCCTTTTAAGGTTTTTTTTTGTTACAACATTTATTGATAACCACAATTTTTTCAGTGCCCGTAACAATATGAACTACTCAACTATCTATTCCTTCTTAGTAACTTGTAACCTCCCTAAATTCCCCCCTCAGGTCTTCAATACTGTACCAAGCAGTATTCCTAAACACCTTTACTAGACTTGAAATTTTCGACTGTGTAAAACTGCGTTTAATAAATGTTCTCCTTTTTTTTTTTCTTTTTTCCAAGGTTTTTTCTTTTTGTTTCTCTTTCTCTATTTTATCATAAATGATCAGTTTCTTAAGTGTCTCTACTACTTCTGAAACCCCTGCTGTCTGTTTTTCTAACCAATGTCTAAGAACGTATTTCTTTTCTACCAGCAATACTGTGTGAATTATTAAGGGACACCTCAACTTCTGTCCTCCCCTCCCTCCCATGCACCAACTGAATGTAAAATACATGTCTGAGTGGTTTGTCGGATCTCTACACTCCAAATATTTTTTATGTAATCAATAATGTCTCCCCACACGTTTTGAATATTCGGGCATTCCCAGATACAGTGAACTACATTTGCTTTCCGTAAAGTGCACTTCGGGCAGGCAGTTAGGTAACATACTGGTGAGTTTTGGAAGGATAGATTAAATGCGTACATCGCGTTATGTATTATTAGGGAACTTAAAAAACAATGTGGGGTCCCCCCTATTTTTGATAGCCAGCCAAGGTGAAGCAGACTGGTATTATCAGACTGGGAGGGTCTATGGTTATTAGGCCCTTCACAGCAAAAAATACCAGCCCGCAACCGTCGCAGAAGTGGCACATCCATTAGACTGGTGCTTTGCCTCAGCTCTTTCCGATTACCCTGGTGCGGTGGCAATTGGCGTACTGGTTTATGGGGTTGATGTCAACTGTGTAGTATCAACTGGTAGTAAAGCCTGGTGTTAGTAATGGAGAAGCGTCTATCAGACATTACCCTCATTACTAACCCAGTAAGGTGTTTTTTTATAATAAATTGGTGTACGAGAGATAGTCTCTTGTTTTTATTTCTTTACCTCTCTAATTTTATGTTTTTAAGGTTTGCATTACATTACGTTGGATTCGCTGTACTACTTCAGAGCTGCATGGCTTTTTTTTTCTTAATAAATTGGTGAACCAGGGAAAGAGTTGGGGAGTGTTTTTTTTAAATAAAATATTTCTGTATGTGTTTTTGTGCTCTTTTTACTTACTGGGGTAGTAATGGGTGTGTCTGACACTACTCGGCTTATATCAACCCCATAAACCATTACCCCGATTGCCAACACACCAAGGATATTGGGGCGAAGAGCAAGTATTGAAATAATCTGATGCATCATTTCTAGAGTGGGTGCAAGCTGGTATTTTTAGGCTGGGAAGTTCCAAAAAACTGTTTACCTTTCCAGCCTCATAATAACAGCCAAATACTGACGCATGAGGTTTGAAAATGTATCAATTGTTAGGAATCATACGCATGTGAATTTTTCACGAACGAACGCTATCTGTTTTGTTTACAGATAGCATTTGTACCTATGACAGTCTATGGGGGTGTTCACATGTTCGATTAGATCCTTATCCTAAGTGGCTCATGCAAAATCATCAAAATCATGGAGACATCTTATATTTATACACAAGGAATTGCCCAATTAAGTGTTATTTCCCCACATCTGTGGTAAAGCTTCAAAATTACCATTAAACACCAGGTTTGAATGTAGTATTTCAAACCAATAAAGCTACAGAAATAAATTAGTACATTTAAAAATATCAATTTTCATTCAACAAAAATTGAATAAGATAAATATATAAAATTCATATCAGGTAATACCACATTATAACAACCAGGGGCGTAGACAAGTATAAAAAACAACGGTTAAGGTGAAAGTGATCCATAATATCCAGCATTATACAAATATTAGTATAAATTCATAAAAAAAATGTACAGTCAGGGCCAGAAATATTTGGACAGTGACACAAGTTTTGTTATTTTAGCTGTTTACAAAAACCTGTTCAGAAATACAATTATATATATAATATGGGCTGAAAGTGCACACTCCCAGCTGCAATATGAGAGTTTTCACATCCAAATCGGAGAAAGGGTTTAGGAATCATAGCTCAGTAATGCATAGCCTCCTCTTTTTCAAGGGACCAAAAGTAATTGGACAAGGGACTCTAAGGGCTGCAATTAACTCTGAAGGCATCTCCCTCGTTAACCTGTAATCAATGAAGTAGTTAAAAGGTCTGGGATTGATTACAGGTGTGTGGTTTTGCATTTGGAAGCTGTTGCTGTGACCAGACAACATGCGGTATAAGGAACTCTCAATTGAGGTGAAGCAGAACATCCTGAGGCTGAAAAAAAGAAAAAATCCATCAGAGAGATAACAGACATGCTTGGAGTAGCAAAATCAACAGTCGGGTACATTCTGAGAAAAAAGGAATTGACTGGTGAGCTTGGGAACTCAAAAAGGCCTGGGCGTCCACGGATGACAACAGTGGTGGATGATCGCCGCATACTTTCTTTGGTGAAGAAGAACCCGTTCACAACATCAACTGAAGTCCAGAACACTCTCAGTGAAGTAGGTGTATCTGTCTTTATGTCAACAGTAAAGAGAAGACTCCATGAAAGTAAATACAAAGGGTTCACATCTAGATGCAAACCATTCATCAATTCCAAAAATAGACCGGCCAGAGTTAAATTTGCTGAAAAACACCTCATGAAGCCAGCTCAGTTCTGGAAAAGTATTCTATGGACAGATGAGACAAAGATCAACCTGTACCAGAATGATGGGAAGAAAAAAGTTTGGAGAAGAAAGGGAACGGCACATGATCCAAGGCACACCACATCCTCTGTAAAACATGGTGGGGGCAACGTGATGGCATGGGCATGCATGGCTTTCAATGGCACTGGGTCACTTGTGTTTATTGATGACATAACAGCAGACAAGAGTAGCCGGATGAATTCTGAAGTGTACTGGGATATACTTTCAGCCCAGATTCAGCCAAATGCCGCAAAGTTGATCGGACGGCGCTTCATAGTACAGATGGACAATGACCCCAAGCATACAGCCAAAGCTACCCAGGAGTTCATGAGTGCAAAAAAGTGGAACATTCTGCAATGGCCAAGTCAATCACCAGATCTTAACCCAATTGAGCATGCATTTCACTTGCTCAAATCCAGACTTAAGACGGAAAGACCCACAAACAAGCAAGACCTGAAGGCTGCAGCTGTAAAGGCCTGGCAAAGCATTAAGAAGGAGGAAACCCAGTGTTTGGTGATGTCCATGGGTTCCAGACTTAAGGCAGTGATTGCCTCCAAAGGATTCACAACAAAATATTGAAAATAAAAAATTTTTTTGGGGTTTGGTTTATTTGTCCAATTACTTTTGACCTCCTAAAATGTGGAGTGTTTGTAAAGAAATGTGTACAATTCCTACAATTTCTATCAGATATTTTTGTTCAAACCTTCAAATTAAACGTTACAATCTGCACTTGAATTCTGTTGTAGAGGTTTCATTTCAAATCCAATGTGGTGGCATGCAGAGCCCAACTCACGAAAATTGTGTCACTGTCCAAATATTTCTGGACCTAACTGTAAAAAGTGCTTAGTGCTTATAGCAATAAATAATGATATATATACATGCAAAAATAATAAAGTGTTCAGTGCTAATAACAGTCAAAATATTTAGTAGTGTATTATATCCTAATTGATATATTCAGTAATATATATATATATATATATATATATATACAGGCTTATAAAGTGTTCAGTGCTTATAGGTATCAGCAGCGTATGTTATCAGAACACTATAGCATGTTATAGTCTAGTGCTGAAAAAAGTGCTTCGTGCCATATTTGGATCACTGAAAATCAACCACCCAGTTTTGAATAGCAAGGTATGCCAGCATTCATGCTCTGCCCTGTTTAAGGTAAGTAACCCAGCCACTAATGATCAAAAAACATGGGCGACACATAGAAAGGCCTATACCTACTAAAGATTACTGCAGTCCACGTCCCGTCACCCCAACATGTTTCGCCACTTCTTCTTCGGGGAGCGTGAAGAAGATATGAAATGAAATACTACATTCAAACCTGGTGTTTAATAGACGTCTTATATTGAAGTGTCTAATGAAACTCACCATTGAAAATCTATGGGCCTGTGAAAAAAATCAGACAACACTCAGATGCCATCCAAATGCTGTTTTTTTACTGATTGATTGATAGGAGAAGATGGAGATTTTCTTTTCTCATCGGTGAAAAACATTGATGACACTGATGAAAATTACTGAAGTCTGAATGAGGCCTTAATGTAAGAGAAGACACCTCACTGTCAATTGCAATTTACACCTTCATATCTAGAGCTCTTTCAGATACTTTTAAAATGTTGCATTTCAGGAAGATAAAAATGAATGCTGAAAAATATATATGTTCATGTCTACTGAAGTACTAATACATATATACATATGTTATATATATATATATATATATATATATATATATATATATATACACCACCTGACCCTGGTCCATCACTTACAAGTGAAATAGCTACGTGCTGGCAAAATCCAAAATCTCATTTAGCATAATCCTTGTTCTTTTGTCCAAGAACATCATGCCGAGTAAACCAACTCTGCCCTAACTCAAGAGCAGGAGAAAGAATCACTGCGCTTTAGTTTATTTTTTTTAGAAAATATTTAACCCTTGTCAAAAATAAACACAGGATTATCTACAGCGAATAGCACCAATCACGCCCAGGTATCTGGTAATGGTATAAGGAAACACTTAGGAAACTAAAGGTTCACGGTGTGTTTGCCAAGTTGTTTGCCAATACAATATTTCTCTCCAAAGTTCTTGAGAAGATTAAGAAGGGGTTTACCACTAAAGGCTTTAATAAACCATTGCTTACTCCGCCCAGCACTCTTTTGGCCGTTCAATGGAACTGCAACATTAGACTAGTATGAAGCTTTCCAAAAACAATTACGAAACAGCTTGCCCCCATTGCGACCTAACATTTTATACACTTCAGGAGGATGAGATCAATGGTTTCAAAGCTCATAACAAACATATTTACTCGAGTTGCTGCAAAAAGTTTTTGTTATTTTGGCGCGTTTATAACTATTTTGAAACAATGGCAACTGCGCTAGGATAATGATCCCACAGCACACAAATGTTCTTTTCAGCATTTTACATGTGGTGACTTGTAATGGTTGCTTACTAAATGGATCCGCACTTAACTTAGCCACAACAACAATCTGGACAGACTGGTAAAGTGTGAGTGCATTTTTTCACCCCATTCACCACTGATTCTGCTCATTTTACCAACTGTCTACATTACATCATTTTACCCAGGGTAGGTGATATAATGTCCCTGGGGGTCTACAGTGGGGAATACGCGGCATCTTTCATTATAAAACATAAAAAGAGAGGATGCACCTCATGTAAGGGAAGCGCTCATCAATAAGGCTATTAACCTGCAGATATAGGGTTAATCTTCAGTTTAACGACCTGAGAAATGTGCCTGGTCATCATTCTCAAAGTGCAGCTGCCAGGAAGAAATGTATTTTATTTTTTACTGGAGCCGCTGGCTATTTCTGCAGCGATTTCTGACATGACATGTTCCCTTTAGACACCCACTCCTTGAGGTTACCAAGGGGTAACTCAACTTGTGAATATGGTTATTGAGGAAAACGTTAATGGCAACAGAATACTCTTGATGGAGATGGAAAGCTGTACTTGGACTTTCCTTCACCTACAGAAAAATATCAAATATCTGTCCAAGACCCATGTGAAAATGCTTTGGCCAAGCCTAGGTCTTTTACTGGTGTCCCATACAATCCCATCTCCGACGGGAGATTCCCACACAGAATCACCAACCCTAACTTTGTCCTGAAGAGAGAAACATGTAATAATATGCTACTAAAGTGGGATCAGGAACAAAGTAGATGTGGAACTGTTATTGCGCTGCTCAAGATGTGAGATAAATCCAGGAAAGTTGAATGAAGGTAGTTTCATTCAATGTGTTTCGAAGAGTCTCCCCACTTCTTCATCAGGAAATCCACCGAAATCCACCTTCATTCAACTTTCCTGGATTTACGTCATACCTTCAGCAGCGCAGTAACAGTTCCACATCTACTTTGTTCCTGATCTGCTTCGGCTTTTTAAGCTTGTGGATTCTGCAGCAGCTGATTACATGCTTTAACTCTGGTTGTGTGACACAGAACCCCATAAGGTGAGCACATTCCCTTATTACTCTTATATGTCCGTTGGGTAAGACCCTATTGTGCTTTTTCCCTTCAGCTTTTAACTAAAGGGGGATGGCTCTGTCTTGGAAATAGTATTTGGCAGGATAAGAAGTTCATCACATATGAACATTTAGCTCTCTGTGTATGTGGTTATATATTTTATCTTTGCCCTTAATCTCACATAAAAGCCCTGAGTTGACAGATCTGTGCTGCGCCATGAATAACACGGCGGATCTATATGTAAACCCTCATGGATGTTCTTTATTAGTGATAATATCTTAGGGTATTTGTTCTTACTGTCTTAAGAATGGAGGAATTATTTTCAGTTAAGTATGATAATATTTAGTTGACCTCAAAGGCCATTTGTGATATACTCCAAAACCACAAGAATAGTAATATTCTCCAAATTTGCTGAGTCTGTGAATGGAGGCTCCCATACAATAACACGGTTACAGCAGTCTGCGAGTATTTAGTCTATGCCAGAAATGCTGGTGAATAACAGAAAGTGTTTATAGTAGTTACAGCTATGATATATCACCAAAGGAATGAGATGGAGAGATTTAGAAACTAGGACCTTCAGGAATCATTTTGTAATTATTAAAATATTCATACTAGAATATTAAATCTACAAAATCAGTTTAAAAATTGTGAAGACAGGTAAGACGTTAGTATGTCAATAGACTTTTTGTGACTTTTTTAAAGGAATTCTGTCACCAATATAATGTAGAGACAGTGATGAGTCCATTTCTGGGCTACTTGCTGTAGTTTAGATAAAATAACTGTTTTATCATCCAGTGATTATCATTACAGGTCTAGTATATCTGCTACTATGTAGACCTCCAGATTCATGAGGTATGTATTAACCTGTGCCCACCACTGATTGTCGGCTTTCTTCCTATGCACAGTAAAAGCTGACAATATATGCTGTAGACAGGGTTATACAGAGCTCAGCATTCAGAGAGGCAGCATATCTCCATCAGATAAAATGTTGATTTTATTAAAATGACAGTACACAGCCCAAAAAGTAGCACATTACTGGAATCATGTTCTCTAACCAAACATCATGCTGCACTCAGATGGGGTAGTGAAAACCTTTCTGAGATTCCTTTTAGGCACATGACTAATCAAGGTTTTTCCTTTATCATTTGGAAAAGTTTGTAACCTATAGGTCAGTTAAATGGAATAGAAAACATCTCATTCTTTAACCCTTTTATTTCCCTGTCTATATGGTATGTATTGTGTATTCTTTCCTTACTTGCCTACTCTCCTGACACATATCTGGGAAGGTGCCAGAAAATAGGGAGATCTCTCAAGTTGACAAATCTCCTGCACGCAGCTGAAGCCAAAATTTCCCAGAAATAAATACTTCCAGAAAGTGTCTTATCTATGACTTTCCTTTCCCCTCCATATCAGCTAGGAGAAATGATGGCTCATGGTTCCTTACAAACCAGTTTTAACTCCATGTTGGTAGGTTTCTCCCATTTACTGCAGACTTTAGGTCCTTCTACAACATTTATATAGGATTAAGGTCAGGAGTTTGACTTCATCATTCAAAAACATTCATTTTACTCTTCTTTAAAGGGGTGGTTCACCCATTTTTTTATTTTCCCAATGAGTGTCACTTACCATTGTATGCATCTTCTCAATTGGCTTGTATTTCCAGTTCTGGCACTGAGCGGCGCTATCCTGCATGCTCAGTGCCCGTCACATGACCCCCTGGAGCTGTGGCCGCCAGCATCCTCTGACGTCCTGGCATTTCCGGGCTCTCAAACTGGACGGGTACGTCAGAGGATGCCGGAGCCACTCACACTGATTGACTGGGCTGTGGGCGGTGACTACCGCATGTCACAGCTCAGCATCGAGGGGAGGATCCGGAGGACGCCAGTGTGGAGTGTGGAGCGGTGAAGGCAGAGCGCGCGCTTACCATCCGTCAGCTGTGGGAGGTATGGGCTCCAGTGTGGAGTACAGGGGGGGTTCCTCCACTGAAATCCCCCCTGTAACGCAAGTATGTGATCACACTGTCCACCTGCCCGCTGTGCTCAGCTGTCAGGAGAGCGGGCGGTGTCGGCAGTGTGATCATATGCTCCCACCAGCAGCACAGGTGACCGGACGCTGCATGGGACCAATCTGCTCCACTCTGTCACCTGCACAACAAGTCCCAGAGTGGAGACAGTGACATGTAGCATCCGGTCACCTGCACAACAAGTCCCAGAGTGGAGACGGTGACATGTAGCATCCGGTCACCTGCACAACAAGTCCCAGAGTGGAGACGGTGACATGCTCTGCTCTGACACATAGTGTGCTGCATGTCACTGTATCCACTCTGGGACTTGTTGTGCAGGTGACCGGATGCTACATGTCACTAACTGCCCCACTCTGTGACTTCTGCTGCATTGTACCAACTGTATACACTCTCACCTGAACAAGTCTCAGAGTGGAGACAGTAAGTGACATGTAGCATCTGGTCACCTGCACAACAAGTCCCAGAGTGGAGACAGTGACATGCTCTGCTCTGACACATTGTGTGCTGCATGTCACTATCTGTCTCCACTCTGGGACTTGTTGTGCAGGTGACCGGATGATACATGTCACTAACTGCCCCACTCTGTGACTTCTGCTGCATAGTAACAACTGTATACACTCTCACCTGCACAACAAGTCCCAGAGTGGAGACAGATAGTGACATGCAGCACACTATGTGTCAGAGCAGAGCATGTCACTGTCTCCACTCTGAGACTTGTTGTGCAGGTGACCGGATGCTACATGTCACTTACTGTCTCCACTCTGAGACTTGTTCAGGTGAGAGTGTATACAGTTGGTACAATGCAGCAGAAGTCACAGAGTGGGGCAGTTAGTGACATGTAGCATCCGGTCACCTGCACAACAAGTCCCAGAGTGGATACAGTGACATGCAGCACACTATGTGTCAGAGCAGAGCATGTCACCAACTTGCTCTGCTCTGTCACCTGCGGTGCTGCATGTCACCAACTAAGGGTAAGTTCACACAGTGCGTTTTTCGTGGCGTTTTTGCGCGTTTTTCGGGTGCGTTTTTCCTCAGAAAACTGCATGACTTTGCTTCCCCAGCAAAGTCTATGAGTTTTCATTTTTGCTGTCTGCACACAGCATTTTTTTCAGCTGCGTTTTTGTGGTGCCCACAAAAACGCAGCATGTCAATTATTTTTGTGTTTTTTCACTGCATTTTACACCCATTGAGTTGAATGAGATGTTCAATAACGCAATGAAAAACACAATTTGCAAATATAGCTGCGTTTTAGTGCGTTTCTATGACTAAAAACACAGCTATAAACGTAAGGGGTGGGTAGTAAAGTGACATGTACAGGAAGAGGATTCCTTCTGTCATTAAACACAGAAGCGTGAATCCTCCCGGTACCGTCACCGTCGCTTCCATCTCCCGTCCGCTGCCATGTCAGCTCCTGTGCGGCGCAATGTACGGGCAGGAGATGGAGGCAGCTGCTAAATCAAAAGTGAACAATAGAAAAAAAAAATGTCATACTCACCTGTCTGCAAACTCCTGGTACCATGTCCGCTCCCAGCTCCTCTCCCAGGACCGCCGCTCCAGCTGTGTGCAGACTCTCCGGGCATGTCCGATGCCTGCAGGACCTGGAGCTGATCACCTGATGCGGTCACCTGACGCATCAGCTGATCGTAGTCTCGCGGTGACGCCATCTTTTTAGTGCCCGGCTGGCTATCAGCTGATGCCGTCAGAAGACTTCATCAGCTGATTACCGTCAGCGATCTGACGGGATCAGACTCCCGTCCGATCGCTCCAGGAGCTGTCGGTAATCAGCACATAAGTGAGTATTTTTTTTTTTTTCACTGATGCATCAGCTGATTGTATAACCGGCTTTTATACAATCAGCTGCTGTGTCGTGTGATTCATGTCCTTTAACCTGACATCATCTGATCGCTTTGCCTTCCAGCAAACCGATCAGATGATATTGGATCCAGATTGGACGGCGCGGGACCCTTGACCCAGGATTACTGCGGAGGGGGGTTCTTTATTTCAATAAAGATTGAGTCACTAATTGTGTTGTGTTTTATTTCTAATAAAAATATTTTTCTGTGTTTTGTGTTTTTTTTAATCTTTACTAGAAATTCATGGTGGCCATGTCTAATATTGGCGTGACCCCATGAATTTTGGGCTTTGGGCCAGCTTATAATTTACAGCTAGACCTAACCCCATTATTACCCAGCGAGCCACCAGTCACCAGGGCAGCTGGAAGAGTTGGATACAGCGCCAGAAGATGGCGCTTCTATGAAAGCGCCATTTTCTGGGGTGGCTGCGGACTGCAATTCGCAGAGGGGGTGCCCAGAAAGCTTGGGCACCCTACAGTGCGGATTCCAATCCCCAGCTGCCTAGTTGTACCTGGCTGGACTCAAAAATTCGGCGAAGCCCACGTCTTTTTTTTTTTTTTTTTTTTAATTATTTCATGAAATTCATGAAATAAAAAAAAAAAAAAGGGCTTCTCTATATTTTTGGTTCCCAGCTGGGTACAATTAGGCAGCTGGGGGTTGGGGGCAGCCCGTAGCTGCCTGCTGTACCTGGCTAGCATACACAAATATGGCAAAGCCCACGTCATTTTTTTAAAAAAGTTTTCAGGCAAAAACCTTTATAATAAAAAAAAAAAAATGCTTCCCTGGATTTCTATTGCCAGTGAAAGTAACACCAAGCAGCGGAGGTTAGCAGCCAGTAGCTGCTTGGGTTACCCTTAGCAATAGAAAATGCAGCGGGAGCCCACAAACAATGTGATTTTTTGTTTTTTTTTATTTTTAATGAATTTTTTAAAAAAAATCGACATGGGCTTCGCCCATCGAGCACCAGAGCATTTTACTGCTCAATTCATCCCAAGTAATCAGATGACTCCAGTGTCGGCCGATTACTTGTTCTGTGTCCCCCTGCATCCATTGCAGCGTGTACGGGCTGTGAGGTCAGCGGAGTTCAGTCCAGCACTGGAGTCAGCTGATCTGAACGCAGCTGAACTCCAGCCTGCACACGCTGCGATGGATGCAGGGGGACACAGAACAAGTAAGGTCTAAGCCATACGGCGAGAAAAACAGTGCGAGTGGAGTGCGATAAAACATCGCATTCCACTCGGACCAATATTAGCCTGTGTGTCAGCACACATGAGTGATTATTTTCTCCGCCCTAATTGGACCGAGAAAACAATCGCAGCATGCTACAACTGTAATGCAAGACTCTCTCTTTTACCCATTCAAGTGTATGTGGTGAGAGAAAAATCGCACTGCACTTGCGGTACATCGGTGGACTACGAAGGAGAGAAGGAGAAAAATCCCTCCCACCCCTCAGTGCTGGCCCACCCCTCGAGTGGCGGACCGCCCCCCGCAGCTGAGGTCTGCTCGCACAGTCGGACCTCAGTCGCAAGGACACACGCATGACACTCAGCTCTGCTGTACTGAGCGTGAGCCGAGTGTAATGCGAGGGGATCGCAGTAATCCCCGTGTGGCCCCAGCCTGATCGGCCAACACTTGAGTCAGCTGATCTGAACTCAGCTAAACTCCTGTACACACAGCCCGCACACACAGCCCGCACACGGTCACATGTGATCGGCAGCAGGCAGTGACTGCTGTTAAGGCTACATTCACATGACCGTTCCGTTTTTGCGGGCCACAAAAAACGGTCCTTTTGTTTCACGGATGCATCCTAGTGGCATCCGTGTGACATCTGCGTGCCTTCTGGGGTTTTTTGCGGACCGCAAAAAACGGAAGCAGCAAGAAAGATAAATAGATGAGTAGATATAGAGATGGATAGATAGATATAGAGACAGAGGGATAGAGGGATGAATGAATGAATGAATGAATGAATAGAGGGCTGGATAGATAGATAGATAAGAAAGACATATATAATGTCCTACCCCCCTGCATATTCTAAGCTGGCACCCTTTGGTGACTGCCATGTGGCACTAAGGTGCTTAGTCTTGTATTTAGCCAAAAAATAAATAAATAAAAAAAAATGACATGCAGTCCCCCTATCTTTTGTAGCCAGCTAGGGTAAAGCAAACGGCTGCAGCCTGCAAACCACAGCTGGCAGCTTCACCTTGGCTGGTAATCCAAAACAGAGGCCCCCCCACACTGTTATTTTAAATTAACTAAATAATTTAAAACAAAAAATACGGGGTCCCACGAAATTGGATCAACAGCCAAGGTAAAGCGGACAGCTGTGGTCTGGTATTCTCAGACTAGGGAGGTTCACCGTTATTGGACACTCCCCAGCCTAAAAAGAGCAGGCTGCAGCCGCCCCAGAAGTAGCGCATCCATTAGATGTGCCAGTCCTGGTGCTTCGCGCCAGCTCATCCCGTTGCCCTGGTGCGGTGGCAAACGGGGTAATATATGGGGTTAATACCAGATGTGTAATGTCACCTGGCATCAAGCCCTGGAGTTAGTGATGTCAGGCGTGTATCAGATACCCGACATCACCAACCCAGGCAGTAATAAAAAAAAAAAAAATAGACAACAAACACATTTATATTTGAAAAAACACTCCCCAACACATTCCCTCTTTCACCAATTTATTAGAAAGAAAAACAAATCCAGGTCTGGTGTAATACAAGGTGGTCCCACGATGATCCATACCATAGTCAATGTCCCAGTCAATGAAGAACATAATGTTCCCTATTTGCTGGGAGAGCCGTGCAGTGACCTGAGTTAACATCAATAGGTCAGCCCAGGTCACTGCAGGGCATGAAGAGTGCTGCTATCAGGAGGTTAGCGAGGTATATTACCTGCGATGATCGCTGAACTCCTGACAGCAGCGCTGTCACTGAGTTCAATGACCGCCGCCTTCAGGAGGGCAGGACTTCATCACCGTATGTAATGAACTTACTAACCTCCTGACGGTAGTGGTTGTCATCCCCGCGGCTGTTGACACTGCAGTGCGGGCCGCTGCTGACACTGCTGAGCGGGCAGCCGCGGGGCTGGGGCTGGAGCAGGACACTGACTGCACGGGCACCCAACGGAAGTCACATGGAAGTGCTTCCGTGTTGCTTCCAGGAATTTTGCGGACCCATTGACTTGTATGGAGTCACGGTTCGTTATTATGGAACAGAATAGGACATATTCCATAATAACGGAGCAGACATACGGCATCCGATGTGTTTTTTTTGTAGGATCGGATGCACATGGAAGTGCTACCGTGTACCATCCGATCCTACACAAAAGACATTGAAAAGATGGTCCTGTCTGTGGGGCCGCAAAAAAACAGGAACTGACCAGGACAAACGGAACGGTCATGTGAATGAGCCCACCTGCAGCCATTGCAGCGTGTGCGGGCTGTGAGATCAGGAGTCAGCTGACTCCAGCGCCGGACGATAAATTCTGTGTCCCGCTGGAGAAGGATCCGGTAAAATAACGGTTGCAAGCGCTGCACATTTAATCCACAGGATCCGGTCGTATGCGGTTTGCGGATGATACGGAAGACACACAGACTAGGCAAGAGGGAAAAAAGCAATCTCATCACCCCGTCAATTTTTTTTCCCCAATTATTTTTTTCACATGTTGCGCCGGCTAATAATCATAATTTCTGTACACACACACTCACACTCACGCACAAACACTCACAAAAACACACACACACACACTCACACTCACACTCACAAACACTCACAAACAAACACACACACACACTCACACTCACACACAAACTCTCACAAACACACACACACACACTCACACACACTGTCTTCCCCTGGTTGTGTGCAGAGCTGGCAGCTTCGGATGTCTCTGTGTGATTTCTCTCATCCACACAGGGAAGAGGCAGGGAGGAGGCTTTGGGTGGAGATCTGAGGGGGGGGTGTTAGATAAGCTAGACACCGCCCTAGAGCCACAAAAAATTCTGGAACTTGTAGGAACTGAACACAGGAAGTCAGAGGAGAGATTAACCCCATCAGAGCTGGAGCCAGCAATGAGCATGTGCTGCTAGTGCACAATAAAACCTAATTTTGCTGAAAAAACATAATAGATGTGTTGAGGGGCACATATTAGCAAGATTTATCAGAAAAAAAAAAATCAGTTTTGGTAACTGGACAACTTCTTTAACCCCTTCACGACCGCGGGCAGTAAAATTACGTCCTATTTTAACGTGACTTAACGACCAGGGACGTAATTTTACTGCCTAAACTTCATTTGATTGCCGTGGCCATAGCACCGGCTTTCAAATGATGTCCCCTGCTGTTTCTTACAGCAGGGGACCTTTGCTTGACCCCAGGGGGGGTGGCATCGCCACCCCCCATAGGCGATCGATGTGATTGGCTGTTCAAATCTGAACCGCCAACCACATCGTTCGCACTAATTTCGGTAAAAAT
Source organism: Anomaloglossus baeobatrachus (assembly GCF_048569485.1). Lineage (NCBI taxonomy): Eukaryota > Metazoa > Chordata > Amphibia > Anura > Aromobatidae > Anomaloglossus > Anomaloglossus baeobatrachus. Next base: position 506,883,769 of record NC_134354.1, on the reverse strand, counting down.
AATGCCGGAATTAGTGCGAGACTGTGAGATCCAGCTATGAGATGCCGCAGCTGCTGCAGCATATCATAGGTGGACCTCAAACATGTCGCCCCCAGCCCCTGCAGCACTGATTGGAGCGATCGTGCTATGACGCGCAATCGCTCCAATCAGTGTGCAGAGGGGCGGTCTGATCTGCGGGTGGCCGCCCTCCCCAGGCCTGTCCTGGTCTGGGGACCCTCCCCCAACATGTCTGCAGCATGGAGTGGCTGGTACTTTTGGTACCACGCCACTGCTGCTGCCGCCGCAAACGCCGCCTCTGCTGTCACCGCGCCTGCTCCAATGGTAAGTATTGCGCTCCGGCGATGGCCCCTGCGCGCTCCCGTGAAGGCCCCTGCGCGCTCCCGTGAAGGCCCCTGCCCGTGCCCCCCCGATCTGCCCCCCTACGCACCGATCTGCCCCCCGGCATCCCGATCTGCTCCCCACGCGATCTGCCTGCCTCCTCTGTCATCTCTATTCTGCTTCCAAGGTTCCTTCCTTCTGCCTTTGCTTCTCCGCCCCCTCTGCTCTCCCTCTGCCCCCCACCCCATCTGCCCCCCCTCTCCCCATCCCCCCCATCCCCCTCTGCCCCCCCCGACGTCCTCTTACCTGCCTTCACGGGTCGTCCGAGGTCTTCACTGGCCCGATCACATCTGCCTCCATCGCTGGGTCCTTCTGCTGATCTGTCCAACGTCCTGCCTGCTGCTCCTGTAAAGCTGTCCATCTCACTGCCTTCTTGTTCCTGTGCAGCTCTTCTGGTCAGTGATCCTCTTGGTACTGTGAGTATAACTTTTTTTTTTTTCTTGTATCCTGTCCATTTCTACACCTCATCCGTCCGTGCGTCCTGCCAAGCGCTGATCACGGATGCAGATAACGGATCGGCATCCCTAATCAATTTTTGGCGTGACTTTTTTCCGTATTTGCGACGCTTTTTGTATCGTGTCCGTCCGTGCGTCCCGCCGAGCGCTGATCAGGGATGCAGATAACGGATCGGCATCCCTGCTCAATTTTTGGCGTGAATTTTTTCCGTATTTGCGACGCTTTTTGTATTGCGTCCGTCCGTGCGTCCCGCCAAGCGCTGATCAGGGATGCAGATAACGGATCTGCATCCGTAGTCAGTTTTTGGCGTGACTTTTTTCCGTATTCACGACGCTTTTTGTATCGCATCCGTCCGTGCGTCCCGCAGAGTGCTGATCAGGGATGCAGATAATGGATCGGCATCCCTGCTCAATTTTTGGCGTGACTTTTTTCCGTATTTGCGACGCTTTTTGTATCGCATCCGTCCGTGCGTCCCGCCAAGCGCTGATCAGGGATGCACATAACGGATCTACATCCCTGCTCAATTTTTGGCGTGACCTTTTTTTTTTTCCGTATCCCCAACGCTTTTTGTATCTCATCCGACCGTGCATCCTGCAGCGGCCGATCAGTGCACCGCGTCTGTGTGTTTGAAAAGTTAAATGGCGTTCCTTCTCTTCTGAGCCCCGCCGTGCGCCCAATCAATTACTTTCCACCACATATGAAGTATCTGCGTACTCAGGAAAAATTGCACAATACGTTTTATGGTGCAGTTTTTCCTGATACCGTTGTAAAAAAAAAAAGCTACCTGGTTGATACAAAAATTTTGTGGTTAAAAAAAAAAAATAATTTTCACGGTTCAACGTTATCAACTTCTGTGGAGCCCCTGAGGGTACAAGGGGCTCACCAAACATCTAGATAAATTCCTTGAGGGGTCTAGTTCCGAAATGGGGTAATTTGTGGGGGAGCTCCACTGTTTAGGCACCATAGGGGGTCTCCAAATGTGACATGGCATCCGCTAATGATTACAACAAATTTTGCTGTCAAATGGCACTCCTTCTCTTCTGAGCCCCGCCATGCGCCCAAACAATTACTTTCCACCACATATGAGGTATCTGCGTACTCAGGAGAAATTGCACAATATGTTTTACGGTGCATTTTTTACTGATACCCTTGTGAAAAAAAGCTACCTGATTCAAGTAACAGTTTTGTAATGAAAAAAAAAAAAATGTATTCATGGCTAAACATTATCAACTTCTGTGGTGCCCCTTGGGGCTCGCTAAACATCTAGATAAACTCCTTGAGGGGTCTAGTTTCCAAAATGGGGTCACTTGTGGGGGAGCTCCACTGTTTAGGCACCATAGGGGGTCTCCAAAACGTGACATGGCGTCCGCTAATGATTCCAACCAATTTTGCTGTCAAATGGCGCTCCTTCTCTTCTGAGCCCCGCCATGCGCCCAAACAATTACTTTCCACCACATATGAGGTATCTGCGTACTCAGGAAAAAATGCACTATAAATTTTATGGTGAATTTTTTGCTGATACCCTTGTGAAAAAAAGCTACCTAGTTGAAGCAACAGTTTTGTGGTAAAAAAAATTTTTTTTCTTTTCACAGCTAAACGTTCTAAACTTCTGTGAAGCCCCCAGGTGTTCAAAGTGCTCACCAAACATCTAGAAAAAATATTTGAGAGCTCTAGTTTCCAAAATGGGGTCACTTGTGGGGGAGCTCCATTGTTTAGGCACCTCAGGGGGTCTTCAAACCCGACATGGCGTCCGCTAATGAGTGCAGCTAATTTTGCACTCAAAAATTCAAATGGCGCTCCTTGCCTTCCGAGCACTGCCGTGTGTCCAAACATTTCATTTCCACCACATTTGAGGTATCTGCGTACTCAGGAGAAAATGCACAATACGTTTTATGGTGCATTTTGTTCCTGATAGCCTTGTGGAAAAAAAAGCTACCTAGTTGAAGCAACCGTTTTGTGGTAAAAAAAAAAAAATTTCTTTTCACGGCTCAACGTTATAAACTTCTGTGAAGCCCCCTGGTGTTCAAAGTGCTCACCAAACATCTAAAAAAATTATTTGAGGACTCTAGTTTCCAAAATGGGGTCACTTGTGGGGGAGCTCCATTGTTTAGGCACCTCAGGGGGTCTTCAAACCCGACATGACGTCCGCTAATGAGTGCAGCTAATTTTGCGTTCAAAAATTCAAATGGCGCGCCTTCCCTTCCGAGCTCCGCTGTGCGCCCAAACAATTGATTTTTACCACATATGGGGTATCAGCGTACTCAGGAGAAAATGCACAATACATTTTATGGTGTACTTTCTCTTTTCTCCCTTGTGAAAATGAAAATTTTATGGCTAAAGTAACATTTTTGTGTTAAAAAGTAAAATTTTCATTTTTTCCTTCCACATTGCTTTGGTTCCTGTGAAGCACCTAAAGGGTTAATAAACTTTTTGGATGTGGTTTTGAGCAGAGTGAGGGGTGCAGTTTTTAGAATGTGGTCACTTTTGGGTATTGTCTGTCACCTCGGCCTCTCAAAGTCACCTCAAATGTGATGTGGTCCCTAAAAAAATTATTTTCTAAATTTTGTTGGAAAAATGAGAAATCGCTGATGACCTTTGACCCCTTCTAACTTCCTAACGAAAAAAAATTTTGTTTCGAAAATTGCGCTGATGTAAAGTAGACATGTGGGAAAGTTTATTTAGTAACTATTTTGTGTGACATATTTCTCAGATTTATGGGCATAAATTTTCAAAGTTTGAAAATTGCGAAATTTTCAAAATTTTTGCAAAATTTCCTAAATTTTCACAAATAAACACAAAAATTATCGGTTTAAATTTACCACTGACATGAAGTACAATATGTCACGAAAAAACAATCTCAGAATCGCCAGGATCCGTTGAAGCGTTCCAGAGTTATAACCTGTCAAAGTGACACTGGTCAGAATTGCAAAAAATGACCCGGTCATTAGGGTGTTTTAGTGGCCGGGGGTGAAGGGGTTAATCATTCTTATTAGAACATTTTTTGTGCTTTGCATCATGGTCTTGCTGCCTGACCCACATTATTTTGTGTTTCAGCTCATAGAAAAATGACTGGACATTTTCCATTAGAATTTTATGATAGAATTCAGAATTTATTATTCTATCAATCAGCGTCGGACTGGGGTGTCCAGGGCCCACAGGAGGAACTGACACTACTGGTCCGCTCTGTATATAAACTATGAGCCCACACACAGCCACCAAATATATAGCATGAGCTCTCACACAGCCCCTTTTATACACTATGATCACTCCTATATACAGAATGAGCCCACGCACAGACCAACTATGTACAGTATGAATAAGAGGAAAAATATCGGCACATCCAACGTAAAATAATTTCTTTATTTTCACATGGTATTAAAAATGTCCATCCATATACATAAGACCCTGACGCGTTTCCGACGCAAAAGAGCGTCCTTAATCATAGGCTGACATTTTTAGTGAGCTCTAGACATTTATAGGTATAGATCAACAATATAGTTAAAGACAATCAGTAATACATGACTAAAAATCACACACTAAAAACAAAAAGTAGGATTGGACAAAAAGAAGGGGGAAGGGAGTGTGAAACACCATAGTATAGAGTATCTCATATAAAGTACCATTAATAGTACTTCAGCAATGACATAGAGCAAGTCGTATTTAATCTCATTGCAATGACCTGTGTGACTGAACACATTGGAAAGGGGAAAAAAAAAAAAAAAGGGGGATTTTTTTCCTCCTTTCTTTTTATTCAATATATATAATATAAATCGTTTCTATAATTCATACCTCCTGGAAATTTGGTTTTTAATGTAAGGATCCAGTAAGCTTCTCTCAAAGCTAGATTTTTCATCCTGTTACCACCTCTAGTGGATGCATTGACTTTCTCAATAGCAAAAAAAGAGAAGCTATCCAGCCCTCCCCTATGTGCAGTTATAAAGTGTTTGGCAGCTCCTGAGTATGAAGCATTGCCATTATTAATGTTTGCAATGTGTTCAGCCACATGTCTTTTTTATTTTGCGAGACGTATATCCAACATAGCGCAATTCACATGTACATACATTATATCTGGATCCCCCACACCTATTCCACCGTAAACAGACAACAGCATTGGTTGCAAATGAAAGGTTTTTATAGGTGTGGGGGATCCAGATGTAATGTACTGTATGTCCTTATGCCCAAAATAGAAAAACTGTGATTTCACTTCCTTCTGGTAAGACGCATATGATACAATCTTTTATAAATTGTGATACAGATCATGCGATTTATTGTATTGAATGTGCAACATGTGAATTGCGCTATGTTGGATATACGTCTCGCAAAATAAAAAACGTGTGGCTGAGCACATTGCAAACATTAATAATGGCAATGCTTCATACTCAGGAGCTGCCAAACACTTTATAACTGCACATAGGGGAAGGCTTCTCTTTTTTTGCTATTGAGATGCATCCACTAGAGGTGGTAACAGGATAAAAAATCTAGCTTTGAGAGAAGCTTACTGGATCCTTACATTAAAAACCAAATTTCCAGGAGGTATGAATTATAGAAACAATTTATATTATATATATTGAATAAAAAGAAAGGAGGAAAAAAATCCCCCTTTTTTTTTCCCTCCTTCCAATGTGTTCAGTCACACAGGTCATTGCAATGAGATTAAATACGACTTGCTCTATGTCATTGCTGAGATACTATTAATGGTACTTTATATGAGATACTTTATACTATGGTGTTTCACACTCCCTTCCCCCTTCTTTTTGTCCAATCCTACTTTTTGTTTTTAGTGTGTGATTTTTAGTCATGTGTTACTAATTGTCTCTAACTATATTGTTGATCTATACCTATAAATGTCTAGAGCTCACTAAAAATGTCAGCCTATGATTAAGGACGCTCTTTTGCGTCGGAAATGCGTCAGGGTCTTATGAATATGGATGGACTTTTTTAATACCATGTGAAAATAAAGAAAGGAATTATTTTACGTTGGATGTGCCGATATTTTTCCTCTTATTCAAGTTATAGTCCACCTGGCGGACTTCATATCGTTGCACTCCATGGATGTGTGGTGACCTATTCCATTGGGCGTGTCAAGCTTTCCTCCATTTCGTCTGTTATGTACAGTATGAGCAACTTATATAAAGTATGATCACCCCTAAATACAGAATGAGCCCACACACAGCTCCCATATATACAGCATGAGCCCTAACACAGCCCCCAATGTACAGTATAATTACCCCTACATACAGTATGAGCCCACATATAGCCCCTCTATAAACAGTATGATCCGACACATAGTCCCTATATACAGTATGAGTCCACACATAGCCCCTATATACAATATGAGCCTACACATAGCCCTCTATATACAGTAAGAGCCTCAAAATAGTCTAGTCTAGACAGTATTTAGCCCCACCTAAGTCCCATATACACAGTATTAGACCCCACACAGCCCACTATATACAGTATCAGCCTCACATAGTCCCCTATAGACAGTATTAGCCTCCACATAATCCCCTATATACAATATAAGCCCACACATAGCCTCTCTATATACAGTATGAGCCCACACATAGCCCCCTATAGATAGTATGAGCCCACACATAGCCTCCTATATAGCAGCACATGTAGAAAAAACATAGAAAATTCAAAAAACCACATTCTCACCATGCTCCCATTCCCGAGTGGTGTCATCTTGCGCGTTCAAAACTGGTGAGGTCTTTAAAATGGCCAGCGGTTAACATCAGCACACATGTATGTGTATGACAGTGACATCACTGCTATGCGTTGCGCGCTGGCGCTGACTATAGAACAGCAGCCATTTTTTTATGCTGAGGTCCAGTTATCTGTAATTACCTTCTACATTCTGCTCAGGGGCTGAATGAGGGCTCACGGCACACCAAACGTCTGGTGTCCCGCAGGGCTAGTCTGGTCCTGCTATAAATTATAACAAGCCATCCTAATGCAGCCAAATAGGCCTAAACCATGATTCTATCATCACTGTGTTTCACAAATAGTAAGCATTTTATGCTGTTTTTTTCTTTCTCCAAACATAATGCTTTTAATTTAAACAAAAAAGCTCTATTTTAGTCTGATCCATCCACAAAATATTGTTCTAATAGCCTTTTGTCTTATCCAGGTAAGTTTTCGCAAACTGCAGATGGGCAGCAATGTTTTTTGGAGAACAGTGCCTTTTTCCTAGCTTTCCTGCCATGCACACCTTATTTTTTTAGTATCTTGCTGATGGTGGACTCATAAACATTAACCCCTTCAGCCCCCGGGCACTTTCCGTTTTTGCGTTTTTGTTTTTTGCTCCCCTTCTTCCGAGAGGTGTAACTTTTTTATTTTTCCATCAATCTTGCCATATGAGGGCTTGTTTTTTGCGGGACGAGTTGTACTTTTAAATGAAACCATAAGTTTTACCATATAGTGTACTGGAAAACAGCAAAAAAATTCCAAGTGCGGAAAAATTGCAAAAAAAGTGGGATTGTACAATAGTTTTTGGGATATTTTATTCACCGTGTTCACTATATGGTAAAACTGATGTGTGGGTATGATGCCTCAGGTCGGTGCGAGTTTATAGACACCAAACATGTATAGGTTTACTTGTATCTAAGGGGTTAAAAAAAATTCACAAGCTTGTCCGAAAAACGTGGCGCACGTTTTGCGCCATTTTCCAAAACCCGTAGCGTTCTCATTTTTCAGGATCTGAGGCTCAGTGATGGCTTATTTTTTGCGTCTTGACCTGACGTTCTTAACGGTACCATTTTTGCGCAGATGCTACGTTTTGATCGCCTGTTATTGCATTTTGCGCAAAATTTGCGGCGACCAAAAAACGTAATTTTGGCGTTTGGAATTTTTTTGCCGCTACGCCGTTTACTGATCAGATTCATTGATTTTATATTTTGATAGATCGGGCATTTCTGAACGCGGCGATACCAAATATGTGTGTATTTTTTATTTTTTTAACCCTTTAATTTTCAATGGGGTGAAAGGGGGGTGATTTGAACTTTTAGGTTTTTTTATTTTTTTTTTTTATTTTTTAAAACTTTTTTTTTTACTTTTTTTTTTTATTTTACTAGTCCCCCTAGGGGGCTATTGCGATCAGCAATCCGATCGCTCTGCACTATCTGCAGATCTCAGCTACAGAGCTGAGAACTGCAGATTTGCTGCTTCACTTTCAATGCCGGCTGTATTCCGGCATTGAGAGGAAGTGACTCATGTTAGCCACAGGCGTCATCACATGACCCTGTGCTACCATGGCAACCGCCGAAAGTCACGTGATCATGTCACGTGACTTCCGGCGGGGGCGGGGTAAGTCACTGTCATGGCGGCGCCCATATACATATCGCTGCCAAGACTTTGGCAGCGAAATGTAAGGGGTTAATGGCCGCGGGTGGAAGCGATTCCACCCGCGGCTAGCAGGCACACATATCAGCTGTTGATAACAGCTGATATGTGCGCGTCTCGCCGCCGCCCGCCGGCGGCAGGGGGCGGGGCTTACCGGGACACGATCCATGACGTATCTAGTACGTCATGGGTCGTTAAGGGGTTAAGATTGATTGATGTGAGAGAAACCTTTCGCTACTTAGAAGTTACCTTGGGTTCCTTTGTGACTTTGTGGACTATTTTAAGCATTGTTCTTGGAGTGATCTTGTAGGTTGATCACTCTTGAGGATGGTTGGAACAATCTTAAATTATAGATTGTTTTGTAACATTTTCCAGCTTCATGAGCATCAACAACTCTTCTTTTGAGATCCCCAGAAATCTCCTTTGTGTGTACAATGATATACTTCAACAAACGTATTGTGAAGTTCAGACTTTGATAGAGCCCTGTTTTTAAACGCCTTAACAAGCCATGATGTGCTATGTACATCATGGGTCGTCTCCCTGCCTTTAATGCGGTCTCGCATTTCACTTTTTGTCTATTTCACACTTGGAATTTTTTTCTCCTACTTACCATTACATCATATGATAAAAAGAATGGTGTAATTCAAAAGAACAACTCATCCCACAAAAAAACATATCGTTGGAAAAATAAATAGTTATGACTCTTGGAATAAACAGAGGAAAAAGCAAAAAGGAAAAATCGCAGATCCTCATGGAGTTAAGTTGTCTTCTCCCATTGTATTGTCATCTCATGTATTGAAAACATCAGACTCATATTTCACATTCAAATTATTTGCTAATCTGAATAGTTCACATATTTTTTCCACTCACATGTGATATTTGATTATTTTTCTCATTTAAAAAGTAAGAAGTCAGATATTTTTTACTTATTTGTTTTATTTGGCTTCCTTCAACTTCTTTTTGGACTTGTGTACAAATCTGATGTAGTTTTGGGTCAAATTTAGGCAAAAATACTATATGTAAAATTCTGAAGGGTTCACAAACACCACTGTAAATCTTATAGTAGCCTTTTAAAATGTCTGGATTCTTTCATTTTCTCCAACACAACTGGATTAGTCTCCGTAGTCTTGACACTTGTCAAAAATAGAGAACACTTTATTACCACAGACAGTAAATTCAATGCCTGGGGCATGATGTGGGAGGTAGCTTTAAATGAAAACACAAAGAAGTTATGAGGCAGCACTAAAACCATTTATGACCACCTGATGTCTTCACTAAATTCAACTCGGATCTATGGGTTGTCAGTGTTCCTTATGGAATAGTGAAGTATATTATTCTTCCTCCTACCCAAAGGAAGAACATTGTCTGATGCTCTACCCTACCCTGTTAGTAAACGCTGCCTTGAAACAACAAGAGTCACTTAAGTCCATGTGCGCATTAGAAATTGACTTTTTCTTAAGGAAAAAACAGACCCTCTCAAACAATCCCGCACCTGCAGTAAAAAAACGCACCAAAATCGCAACGAAATCCGCATTCAGTTTAGCCACGGTTTGGTGCGTTTTGGTGCGTATTTGCAGCGTTTTTTCCGCAGGTTGGTCCCTGTGGGTTATTACCATTATCTATGGCAAAAACCGCAGGTACCTGCGGAAAAAAAGTGACATGCACAGTAATTCCGCAGCGGAAATTCCGCGTGTAAATCCGCAGGTATTAAAAAACAGTGTGCGCA